>NW_017100368.1:286013-323306 GCF_001263275.1 Habropoda laboriosa
ACCATTAACACCGCTAAATGGCAACAATTTTTACGGCCGTTGAATAGTGAATCGTTGATTTGAGAAGCCGGTGTAAATAATTTAATTCAAACGCTCGTAAGAAATTAGCTGAGCAATTTGTTAATGCAACGGTATAAGAAATATTGATAATAATATTTATATTTGACGTGCGTAATTTCTTCAATTTGCTCTTTTTTGTGCTGTGGAGATAACCGATTTCGCAAATGAGCGGCTTATATGTTGAGGAAAAGTTTAATTTTAAACTCTTACTACGCATTACTTCACGCTACGCTACCAAAAAATGATTCCAGTCGCACCAATAAATCAACTTACCAATCGATGCGCCCGGTGCACGTTGAAATTTCTCGTCCTGAGGAACCTAATTAGGAAGTCGTTGTCCATCCTGTGCGGAAGGCATTCTCCCCTCTCTGTTAAACACACATCGTACAAAAAAAGAAGCGAAATTCTTTATCCTTCACCATTTTCCTTAACATATTTTTTCTCTTCCCAACTATAATTAGATATTATTTTGCATATACTCATTTTTATCTTTTTTTCTTTGTTACACAAGCGGATTGAATTATGGCTGCTTAAAGTTGCGAAACTGTAATTTTTTCGAATCTAAGATAAATGCACGGTGTCGTTTGTTTATCGTCAACGTATAACCAGGTAAAGTTGCGTAAGTGTATAGTTGTAACATGCAATGATGTATCGCATAGTTGATGAATAAAATCAGTGAAAAGGTAATTTCACATTAATCGTCAAAGTAAGTAGTCAAGACTAATTCTAAAAATCTTCCAAAAATTGTCAATTGTCGGAATCAGCTGATTTTCAAAATCTTCTCCTCTGGGAGATTAAGTTTCCGCACTTTCGTAATTTCACCATCGGAACGACGATCTACTGTTTAACTCTGTACGCTATTTCGTCCTCGTACACGCAACGGGGACATCAGAAAATGAAGTAAATAAAAAAAAAATCACGTGATATTCAAGTATCCCTTTCTAATTACCAAATATCATATCCCTGAATTCGTGAAGAGTCCTACACTTCGCGTCTTCCGTTTCTCCAAGCTCCCTCCTCGCGTACTCCATCACTTCCGGTGAGGGTTCTCCAAGATCCAAGCACACTTCCTCATCGTTCACCTGGACCTCTTCGTCCTTCAGTTCAGGCATTCCGTTTGCGTCCTCCAGGCGTTTTCTAGCATCGGCCTCGCCGTTTCCAAGGGTGTCCTCCTCCTCCTCGTTCAGAATCTCCCTACGGTCGTTCCTCAAGGTTCGACCATCGATCTCGTTCTCCTGCGGCATGATGCGGCTTCGCGTGATACGTGATCGACTGTGTTTCGCGAGTGCCACGACCAGGACTCGTGGATCACGTCATTCGACGTCGAGATGTCGTATCAAGGGAGAGAGAGAGAGATAACCTCAATTGCAAGCGCGACTGTCACCGTTCCTATACCAACTTTCAACCGGTTTCGCCTTTCCGCCACTTTGTCCCCTTCGTTTAGGCTCTCCTTTTGTTTTAACGAATTTTCACCAAGTTTTCGCGTTTCGGCAAACTTTGCTGAGACACCCTCGTGGCTTTTCTTTATCGATTTGGTTACGTTCGAGGGTGATTGGAAATGAAACAGTGAGAAACTTTTTAGGACTAGAGAATTTTTCTGAATTTTAGAATTCTAGGGAATTCGGAGAGGCTATTCGAATTACAACGGAGAACTTTCAAATATGCTTTGGTAACAAATTCTGGGATCTTTTATATTAATTTGACGAGTGCTTAGAACATTGCGAAATTAAATCCTGGCGAAATTTTCCGAATTTCGGATAATTCTAGGGAATTCTGAGAGGCCTTTCCGGAATTCTTCAACGTTTTGGAAAAATGTAGTTTTAGGAAATTATAGAGGATTCTAATGCAAGATTCTTAACACATGCTACCGAATTTCGCGTGAATGTTACAAACGCTTAGATCTTTATCAGATTACACGAGAGGTGATACATATTCCAAGTGATCGTGCGCATTACAGTAATGAATGCAAATTGCACGCAACGCCTCTAAACGTATCCTCGTCGAACCAGCAGTAAACATTCACGAAGATAATAACACATCTATTTTTTCTATGGCCACCGTGATCCACCGGTCACGTGAGGCGCGCACCAAGCCTCCTTCCGGTTCCAACAGGATCTTTTCAAGAAACGGAGTATCTCGTATTACGAAACTCTTAGCCAACCAGCGTTCGCACGGTGACTCGAGCACAATGCAACCAGACTTTCTCCCTGAAAAATACGCTGTACAAGGCCGATCGTTCATTTATAACCGCTCTCATCCATTCCACAGACTGCAGCAGTCGGTCCTTTTACAATTCTCAACGTTCACAATGGGAACAATACAATCACAGAAACTTGGTCTAAGCACTTTTGTCAACCTCTCTAAAAAGCACAAAATTAAAAAGAAAAATGACAAATATTTCTCAAAATAGTTCGCAAGATTTCAATAAATGAAATTTTGAAATGGGGAAAACGCTTTTCGTCTCCCTCAATACCAATGACGCCACAACGAGATTGTGTCGTCCTTTTGTTCCATTACCGCGCGAATTTAAGGAATTTTAACGAATTTTTATGGACAAAAATAGTTTTGTGTTATCTCTTCACTACAGAGAATCACAGTATTCCGGTAAATCAGATTTTGGAATAGGTGAAACACTTTTTTCAACTTCCTCAACACCAATGATACCTCGAACGTCAACAAGACTACGTCATCCTCTTGATCTATTATCACACGACTTCCAGTAATTTCGATGAATTTTTACGAACGACTTTTAACGATTTTTCCCTTCGAAACAGAAATTCCCTGGCAGTTTCGAGGAAAACACATTCACTGAAATGGCGATTGAAACGCGAGCGCAGAGCCGATCGCGCAGCGACGCCGGTCGGTGATGCAACTGGCTGCAACTACGTTGCATCGGCTCGAAGTGCATCGCGGTTTCCCTCTTACCTGCGGCCTCACCTTTGAGAACACTTAGATACTGAAGGAAACGTTCCTGCCCGGTTCAAGTTCTCCGCGATTTCTCAAAATTCCTCTTTCCACGCGTATTGCTATTAGCATAGATTAACATATTTAAGATCGGCGCATTTGTGCAACCGAATTTAGTCGTCAGAAGGAAGGAAAAATAAAAGGGCGATTTAAATACCAGTATTCGGGATCGGTGGAATTTTTCGTGTTCCACTTTGACTGGAAGAGATTCGCAAAAAGGAATTCCAGGTCAAATGAAAGTACGTAAAAGACAGAAAGGAATCAGATTGATAAGATTGCAACAGAGAATTGCACATATCCACTTTGGTGAAACGTGTAAAGTTCAAGGCACCCAGGCTTGCAAATAAAAATAGGCTGAAAGCCAGTTTCGAACGAAACGATCCGTACAGAAAGTCATCGACCGTATTAAAAACATGTTGGCCACCGTTCAGTATAACGATCGACTTCATGAGTAACAACCTGATTGCATATTAGCTTGTGGTAATTCATAGGTTTAACGAAATTTCTGATTCTCTAAAGGGATTATTAGCGTTTGTGCGTATTTCATCGATGATCCTCTGTTAGATGACGACTTCTATATTTTAATTTTGCCAGAATTTCACTTCCTCTCTCATATCGTTATAAATGAAAAAAGAAAGAAATGAAGCATTTGGTAATTTAGGAATAATTCAAATTGTAACTCTAGGATCAAACAATTTGCAAGTATAATTATCAACATAAATGAAAAAGGAGAAAAGATGCTTTTGGTAATTTAGGAATAATTTGTGTTATAACACGAATTGCATTTTTTTGATTTAGGATTTACTGATTAAACGTTGATACTCGAGCTTATACACTATCGGCCAGAAGTTTGGAATCACTGTGCATTACAATTTACACAAAAATTGTCAAAAAAAGTCAGCAGTTTTAAGAATTTTTTAACGAATTTTGTATCATTCAAATCAATCGATATGAGATAATTTGCTATTTATCTCCACAATATCAATATCAAGTCTATGAAAAATTAGTAGCAGATTCAGTACAGATGAAAATTGGGAGGTGATTCCAAACTTTTGGCCGGTAGTGTATATTTTACACATTCATTCATCATAAAATTAAAATTTTACATTGTAAGCGATGTAACTAAATTCTTCTTTAAATTTAACGTTTTTCCTTTTTAATGTAAATACTATTTACACAGGTATTCGATTATACGGATGATTGAGTAAGTTATCGTAGAGCTTTGAACGTTTAACGATGGTTAGGAGATCGCGACAGAGTGCGAAGTGTCTGTGATCTTTCTGAAAAGCGATTTCTTCTCTGGAAACATAGTCAGGAGGACGTAATGCTGGAGAAAGTTTTATAGGTAGGACGCAAACACTGTTGAGCGTATAAATGCATGAATTAAAGGAAAGACGGCAAGGTCGGTTGAATGATCGTCCATTGATTCGGCGAGATAGCAACGATAGACTGAGACACGCTCGGTGGACTGAGCAAAGTAGACTGTTTCTGTGGAAACTTGGAATGGAAATTTATGGAAGAGATTGTAAATGAGATAAGAAGCAATTTATGTGATATATCGTTTAAAGCTGTTGCGTGCACTTAAATGGGAATAGTGGAAGAATAAAAGAAACAATTTTCTTGAATAATTTTTGCATTAGAATGTCTTAAAGTGGCGAAACAATCGCTTTTCTGAAGAATTTGTTCCCAGGATATTATACTGGGTGACTTTAGCTACTGAATCAGGATGTGGCTTTATTCTCCGAGAAAAATGCAATGATATTTTTAATTTTTACTCTTTCGAGTCATTCTGTGCGTTGAGAATACTTAGCGATAGCGTAGTTTTGCTGAAGAGAATGAAGTAAGGAAGGAGATGAAAATTAGGCTCTGTTCTGATAATGCAATATGTTTCTTCTTCTTTTTAGTCACTTTTTGTATTAAAAATGTTTACTAATAGTGTACTCTTGGTGAAAGTGAAAAGGTAGGCTAAGAAAGAGGTTACAGATTGATTTTAGCTGCTGAATTAGGCTCTATTCTGAAAATGCAACGTTTTTCTTCCTTTTTTTAGTCATATTTGTATTAAAAATACTTACTAATAGTGTACTTTTGGTGAAAGTGAAGAAAGTAAGAAGGTAGACTAAGAGAGGAGTTGCAGAGTGATTTTAGCTGTTGAATTAAGCTCTATTCTGAAAATGTAGTGTTTTTCTTCTTTTTTTTTAGTCACTTTTGTGCTAAAAATACTTAGTGTACTTTCGGTGAAAGTGAAAGACTAAGAGAGAGGTTGCAGAGTGATTCTGAAAGCAAAGTGCAACTTAAGTTATTCTGTGTATGAAAAATATTGGTTAAAAGTGTATTTTTGGTGAGAACGAAGAAAACGATGTAAAGAAGAAGGTGAGAAGAAGGTAGATTAACAGAGAGATCGGTCGAATGACTGAAAGTGAAGGTTAGATCGAACGAGAGTAATAGGGAGCCGAGTGAAATTCAATGAGTAGATTATAGTGGATATGGAGTTCCATTATTCGGCTTCTACGGATCGATAGACACTGCAGTCTCAAGAGCAACTTCGACCAATCTTTACATTTATATCTCGAGAAGATTTATCCCGTTAAACCAGTAGACTGAAAGTAGTATCTGACAATTGAAAACGAAGGTTAGGCGGAACGAGTAGAATTGATAATGGACGTAGAGTTCCATTATTGGGCTCCATACAGATGAAGAAACGGTAGAAATTCCAGGGTAATATTGGACAATTATTACATTCATATTTCTAGAAAATTGTTTTCCCCGTAGAAAATTAATTGGATGCGGCATCAAACGATTAAGTACCAAGCTTGGATTTAACGAAGATAATAGAAATTATAATTACACCTTTCACGAATGGAACAACTTCGATATACTCTTGTTTTTTATCAAAATAATTCACTCTCGTGACACTTATGTTTTTCAAATAATTAATTCCTTCGCGGAAAATAAATCGGCAGCAGGATCGAAGCGTTTAACGTGAAAGTTAGCACGAATCAGCTAATAGAAATTATAATTACACGTTCCTTGCATCGAGCAATTTCAACCGTATACCTTAGATGCACTCACATTCATCGTAAAAGTCTTTTGTTTCTGCATCTTTCGCAAAAAATTAATTGAAAGCAGGATCAACCGTTAAACGTGAAATTTCGATGAAACAAGGAATAGTACAAACTACAATTAACACATTTTCCACGAATCAAGTAAATTCAACCATGCTTCACGCTTTTCATCAAAATTTTTATAAAAACAACGTAAACACACCAACATCGAGATCAATTTTACACCATTTATTTTTACGACACATTTAATTTGATATCCTTCGGAAGAAATTCATCGAGAGCAGGATCGACTATTAAGGTCTTCTAGTGTGACGGTTTCAAACAATCGATTGTTATTTTTTTTTTGCATACATCGAAAGTACAACTCTTTAAGAATGTACTCCTGACGTTTTATAGTTGTATTCGATAAAATAACGAAGTTATAGCTCGTTTAGTGTGACACATCAAAGGCCGGCGACAGGGAGAATGTAAATTGCACTGAAAACTTTAAACGCGTTCTCCTCGGAAGCATGTTTTCTGAAAACCACTGAACCAATCGAACTGAAATTTTGCACATGTCTTCAGAACATGTGTGGCTATGGTCGGTAGTAAAATTATGCCAAAATGTACATTTTTCTAATTTTCAGAGCCTCTGAAAGACGAAAAAAGTCGAAAAAATCGATACTTCGCATTCAAAGTACCGCCACTTTTTTAATTTTCAATATTTTTCTTTTATTCTACTAACGACCACAGCGACATGCATACTAAATAAGAATCAATTGGATTTTTTAATTTCTGATAAGCAGAACAGCTCAAGTCATGTCAACCATGGACCTACTTTTTCTTTTCATGCTCCTGTTCGACGTGTTCCACAGCAGCCATATTTAATTATTTTTCAACAACAAAAAATTTGTAACGATTCTTCAAGGACAAGTAAATACATAGGAACAAAGCTCGTGTTAATAACTTTCACCGTACTTCTGTAATAAATTAGCAAAGGAGGGCCTAAAAAAACGGCCGTCACACTAGAAGACCCCCTTAAATACGGTCAGATTAAACAAGAATAAAATGAAATTACACACTTTAACCGTTCTTTATGCTCCTGTTTTTCCTAAAAATTTATTACAACTTTTATGAGAAACAATACAAACACCGTAGTATATCAAGACCGATGTTATCTGTTCGATGCAATTTTCGATCAATTTCATTTTACCAGAAATTTGCCCATTTTCTCCGGGATCCTGCGCAACCGTCAAAGTCAAAGAGAGAGAATTGCATCAGAACCGGTTCGGTATTAGAATTGCATCAACACTGTAAACAAATTAGACGGTCGATCGCTAGCGAGACGCATCGGTTGCTGGCGGTACAGCGTTACCAAAGATATCGTCGAGTTGCGAAATGTGTCACGGCCATCCTGTTGCATCCACGGCTCGGTGCTTTCACTAACAACCGCGAGTGGTACGCGACTTTTGTCGTGGGTGCATTTACGATCCACGTGCACAGGGATTGGAGAAAGTAAAAGTAAGAATCTCACGACTATGAGCATACTATCTGCGTTACTTCCTCGTTTTCTGACACGTTCTATAAATAGTACACCTGATTGCCTTTACTGCCCATAATAACGCGTTAAAAATATGATCCTAAGCGGAATAAATACTCTGGATAAATACACTACACGTTCAATTAAATCTCTGGCGTAATAACAATGGAAGCGTTCAATTTGTTCCGCGGGCGATTTTAAACGGACGTGTTTTAGCATTTTCATTGATGCTCAATTTTCGTTCATAACGTTGATAAAAAAACGTTGATTTTCGTTCATGTTTTTTATTTTCGTGGAATATTTGACCATTTTTACAGTTGACACGATTTGTTTTGTTACTTTATCTAACCTACCTTAATTACATTTCTTCGATACGAATAGTATCATGCATGAAATACAACTGATTAGAGATTTGATAATTTCTAATTTAAAAACTCCACTTCAGATTCATTTTCCAGAATGATAAGGAAGTAAGAAACTTTTTTGCACTTTTGCAAAGATATTTCATCCTTTTTATACTTGATAATTCTTTTTCTGTATCAAAGTACAATTACTTAAGAATTTTCCAATCTGAAATTAAAATTTAATTGGACGCTTGAGATTTAATTTTTGAAATCATACACGCTGGAAAGAGGAATTCTATTTCTATAATAGTCTCGGTTGACGTATTTCATGATTAATTGTTCAGTTTGTTTTCGTTCCGTGATTGATGCGTACGAGTGGCACTACACGTAACACCCAGTAATTCGTCGTTACGTTCGTTGATGCAACTGCAGCGAGCTGCATAAGAGCGTCTCGTTATCACTTTCTCCGTTGTCGCAGACATTGCCGCAACGAGGCGTCGCTTTTTCCAACCGCGGCATCGTTTTCAACGTAATTGTCGATCGTTCAACGAGTCATTACGAGCTCACCCCGTGGTGTTCCATTTATTGTTCGCGTGCCAGGCTTCTTTTGTCGCCTGTGTACGCGTGGAGCAAGAGGACTCGTTGTCCCACTGTAATCTAACGAGATTATTATTCCTGTTTCTTTTTCTATTTTTGCACGCGCGTTAAATCGTGGTGAATGCTAATCGGTGCGTTCTTTTTGTTGATTTACGACAAATGACGAGACAACTTTTCTGCAAATCACCGCCTGTCGCTTGAAGAGAATCGCAAGAAGGTGTTTCGTAACGTTATTGATTTACCGAGCGGCAGAAAGAGTCGTTGAAGAATTTTTCTTCAAGCGGTGCAAACATTCGAAAAAGTCGCAAAACGTAAGGATGAAAAATTGAAATTCAAGGACTCGAAGGATTGAACTAATTTCCACGACGATCGTAGACCAACATCAATTTCCTGAAAGGTGAGAAGAGTTCTGGGCTAAAGTTAGGACAGAAAGGTGAGGAACTCTGAATTAAAATTCGCAAAGGTCACAAATTGCACTTTAGTGGCCTCGGAGGTCAAGAGTGTTGAATTGAAGCTCGGAAGGACTGAAAGGATTCAAACTCGACGGAACGAAGATCGTAGACCGGGAAGTAAACTTTCTCGAATGTGAAGAGCTCTAAATGAAAATTGCACATTGAAGTCCTCGAAAGTGAAGAGTTCCGAATTAAAGTCAACAAGGACCGAAATAGTGGCGAATTAAATTTCACAAGGTTCAAGAATCATGAAATAAATTTCACAAAGGCCAACAAGTGCACTTTGGAGTCCTAAAAGTCAGGGGCTCTGAATTCAGAAGGACTAAAAGGATCGGAAATGAAATTTCCCAAGGACCAAGAACCGTGAAGGAAAGTTCACAAAGGACAGTAATACAGGATAAAGTAGACTTCAGAATGTACTCACTCGGGCAGACGGTGACTCGGCCAGTTCCTGCGGGCAGCTCTGTCAAGGACGTGTTGTGAACCGCGCTCTAGCGCGAACCTGCGTGCACTGGGACCACCAGAAAACCCACTAGGCCGGTTTCAGGCTTCTTCCGTGTTTGTAAATCTGCGAGCGAGAAAGTTGCACGCCGATCGTGGCACAATCGCCGATCCAGACTCGCGCTGACGTCGCTTCCTGAAGGATCCAGGATCAGTCTGACTCGCTACACACCTCTGCTGCACTTCCTACTCCGCGAACTGTCTAGCGAAACGCTTAATTGACGTCGGAATTAGTAACCATGATACTTTGATAATAGAACAATGGAATTTGTGATTTATGAACACTGGTAATGCAGAAAATTAATTTCATAAAATTTGATTACGAATGAATTCTTTGGGAAAATCAATGCTTTTCGACTAAAAGTACATCTCCGAATTGTAATTGCGTGTTTTTTAGTAAAAGCTGTAATATTGAGGAAACTTGTTGCGCGGTGAAATTGCTGTTAAACTCATCCGGCACTTTTACCTTCATTTTTGCATGCTTTGGAATGCACAATTTAGCGAAACGTAACATAAATTATTTGGACATTTGCAGGAAGTTGAACTTTTTATAAGCTAAAATTGTGAAATTTTGAAAACGTTATCAGTGCGCGCATACAGTGCTGTATTCCCGATGCAGGCGCTTGTAGCAGTATTAAGGAAGTCATGTAACTGTTCAATTGAAACGATTACCAACAAACTCGTCACGCAGTAACAGCAAAAAGTCGTCGACCAATAATTACCTCAACGATTCGACGAGGTTATTTTTGCGATCGTAGTAAATGCACCAATTCAGGCACAATTATTACCCTTGCATATTCATTTTTTTTTGTCTAACGTCTTTCCTGAAGGAGATGGAAGAGGAAGAGAGGAGGGAGAAGAGCCAGCTAATCTAGCTCTCGAGCTGCTGATTTAGTTTCGAGGGATACTCGACGCTTAATGGCTGGATAAGCTGCTCGTTGGAGCAGGGATTCTAGATCCGTTCGGCTAATGAAATCTTCTCTGTGCTCGAAGAAATTCGAAATCGGCGCGGATTAACATGAGAACAGCGATATCTTCGAAAAGTCGCAGCTAATGAACGTGAAGTACCAGTTTTCTCAGAGGAAAAGAATAAAAAAAATGAGAAGTTTCGAGAATAAATAACAATGTTTTCACGAGTTGATCGGAAAAATTGTAGGCGGGCAGGTGGAACAACTTTCATTTCGAACGCCTCATGTGTGAGGCCTATCTGTCAGCAATTCCCATTGGCATACACGTTCATTAAGCGCGTTAATTTCTCTTATTAACGTAACGACTCAGAGTTATGAAACCTCTGGGTGAATTCAGTGTTTCATCTTGAATTTCTTGAGATTATAGCGCGAATATTTTTTGCCGAGTAAAATCGAAAGTTACGGATCAATGTTCCGCGAAGAGGTGAATTTTGATCTGAGAAAAGTTGATGAAGAATGGAGGCAGAAAAGTGTACTTGAAGTACCTTCAGGGATTATGCTGAAAAATGTGTTTAAGCAGCTATTAAAAGTCACACTGTAAAGTTCTTGCAAATCCTTCTTAGCCATACCAGTTAAGAATCCTTAAAAAAGGTGAAAAATGACTGGAAGTAGTCCTGAAAATTCTAAAAAATTACAGTAATGGCAATATTCAAAAAGACATGAAAAATTTAGGGAATCTTTAAACATTCTAATGAATACTAAGAAATTCTTAAAATTCCAATATCAATATAATGACAATTTTTTTTAACTTTAATATACTTACCATAAGAAAATTTTTAAATGTTCTCCGGAAAGTATACAGAGAAGTATGTAAAATCTCCCCAAAAATGACACAAAGGGCACTTCGAGTAAATTGAAGGAAGAATCAGAATGCAAGATATCGTTATACTGCGAAGAAATGGCGTTCAAGGTGGGAAAAGTGTAGCAATGGCGCGCGTGAACGTTTCCCGAAGTAAAACGATTAATCGAGGAGTGTATGGATTTCACCGTGTGTCGCTATTCAAGTCGATATCGCTTAGCTTAAGAATCGTCGACGTTCAACAGCACCGGTTCCTTGCCCGCGCCTTAGAAAGGGAAATCGCGAAATTTATCTGCAGCCGGAAGCGCGCCTGAAGCGTCCCGACTCGCCTCCGTTGTATGCTCAGCACTAACAACATAACTCGATACATGACAGGAGAATCGTACGTGAACATTCAGGAAGTAAGAGTTTCCCTTTCTTCGCGACTAACGAGCGATCGACGAATAAACTATCGAATTGTCGAACATTTCTAATAATTTGGAAAATTCGGATTATTTTGAATACGAATTCTTTGTTCCGACATTTCGAATAATTAGGGTAATGTTGAATACGAATTCTTTGTTCCGACATTTCGAATAATTAGGATAATGTTGAATACGAATTCTTTACTCGGACATTTCGAATAATTTTGAATAGGAATTCTTTACTCTGACATTTCGAATAATTCGGATAATTTTGAATACGAATTCTTTACTCTGACGTTTCGAATAATTCGGATAATTTTAAACACGAATTCTTTACTCTGACATTTCGAATATTTCGAATAATTTTTAATACGAATTCTTTATTCCGACATTTCGAATAATTCGGATAATATTGAATACGAATTCTTTACTCGGACATTTCGAATAATTTTGAATAGGAATTCTTTACTCTGACATTTCGAATAATTCGGATAATTTTGAATACGAATTCTTTACTCGTACATTTCGAATATTTCGAATAATTTTTAATACGAATTCTTTATTCCGACATTTCGAATAATTCGGATAATATTGAATACGAATTCTTTACTCGGACATTTCGAATAATTTTGAATACGAATTCTTTACTCTGACGTTTCGAATAATTCGGATAATTTTAAACACGAATTCTTTACTCTGACATTTCGAATATTTCGAATAATTTTTAATACGAATTCTTTATTCGGATATTTAAATAATTTGGATAATACGAATATTCGAAGTGTTTAAACTTCGGATTGTGCCGAATATTTCATACATTCCGAATATTCAAATTATGGGAATAATTCAACTATTCAAAGTTGAAATCCGAATACACCGAATATTCGGATTTTCACAAAAGCCTTAATCTATACCATTGAAAGCAGACACGTTTCTGCTACTCTAGACAAACGCAACTTGCCATAAAATCGTTGAACACATGTAACGGCATTGGTTACGCAATGATCGATCTTGTACCAAACTGGAGAGAGAACTGAAGAGAAAGAATGTACGAGAGAAATCGCATAGCCGGTTATTATGACGATAACGAAGTGTGGTTTCAATTTTAATCTATCAGACTTTCTAGATAAACTTCATCGAAAGAAACATTTACCGACAAGATTCACTTGTGTA
Organism: Habropoda laboriosa; assembly: GCF_001263275.1. Classification (NCBI taxonomy): domain Eukaryota; kingdom Metazoa; phylum Arthropoda; class Insecta; order Hymenoptera; family Apidae; genus Habropoda; species Habropoda laboriosa. The sequence goes on from NW_017100368.1 coordinate 298,857, forward strand.
TAAGAAAAAACCAAAGATTCATTCCAAATGTTCAAAATCTCCTCTTTCATGTTCCGTATTCGTTCGCACGTTTGCATAATCATTGTTCTTCGTGAACCACCGCAAGGGGAACCGGAAATTTTCGGAAGAAAAAAGGGGGCCGGCCGTTATTCACGACAAGGTAGGCGCCCATCCGGCGTCTTTCCACTGAAAGCAGCGCGTTCTGACGACTCGAGATAAAATTCTGGCCAGGCTGTCAGCCGCAGACTACTCTTGGGACACGGCTGGAATTTTACAGCGGGTCCCTTTACGTGCACGTGTCGGTGAACTTCAAATAACGCTCCCTCCTGGAATTACAATCGAGGGGAAAACAAATTTCAAAAAGTTTCCTTACCAACCTTTTGCATCCTCGTAACATATGCAAAACCGTGCAATATCCTCCTAAAGAAACTACTTTAAACGGGGAATTAATAATCCTATCATTACGCGTTTCATTAAAATTCTCACTCGTTGTAATTTATCCAACGCGAATTATAATTATCCCGCGGCAACAGATCGAGTCTCTGCGTTTATCTACAACCGAGGTTATGCAATAATACTGTTATTAATTTTTCCAGGCTAGACATGTACATAAATTGCTTTAGAAACTTCAATTAGATTCATAATCGGCTAGACACGCGGCAAAAAGAAGCGCGAGTAAATTTCCGCGGTGACGATTACACACTGTTAGCTCTTTTCCCCCCATCGCTCGCCATCAGATAGTCGTCGTTGACTCCTATGAACTGTATGAAGAGACATAATTCAGAGGCTCGATTTTTCATCGAGAACATCCACACCACGTCGTACGCGAAACGTGTGGCGTTGTGTATAGACGTAAGTAAGCAAGAACACCGTTGGACGAGACTTTTTCTCTGTTTGGCTCGCGTTTTCATCAGGCCTTGCCTCGAAACTGGAAAACTACTAAACGACGGATGAAAACACGTCGTTCCTTCCTTTTCACGGCGACACGGTCACTGAATACAAATGTTCCAACGAGCTACGTGCCTTCTTTGATCCTCCTTCCCTTACGACCGTATACCCGACGCTGCAACAATAGCGCCGGATGACCAGCCTTTGTTATTCTTGAATTAATATAGCGCTACACTGACCTCGTATTCCCAATTCTGATATTACAGGAGCAAGTTTGCTCGCTGAGTGATTAATGTCTGCAAATTCATTATTAATACCCATTCTGTGCTCTGCGTATCTAGATTATCAACCCTTCATCTCTGTTTCCCTTTCGCGATATTAATTCTCTATTTCTGCCTCTATCCTCGGCCAAGAATTCTCTAGTTTCACTTTTTCCAGACATTCATTCCTCGTCCTTCCCTTTGTTCCCCTCCGACTCTCTGCTAATTCGTAATTAACCTAAATTGCAAAATTGCACTACTTCACTTCGAACTCCGCGAAACTTCTCCCGAACAGATTTCTCTGAATTTTTCCCGGGAGAAGGAATTCCAACGAAATTATTGTAAAATAAGTGAAGAATTGAAAACTGACACAGTGCCGCCCTAACTGATCAATATTCATGGCAACAGAACCGTGTACACCACGCTGCGACGAGTGTCAAGGAACCATTGTTGTTCGAATATGTTAATTAGCGCTTTTAACGAAATTCTTGCAACAGTTCAGCGGCGTCGCACCATTTCAGGCACTTCGTTAGACGCTGCAACTTTTCTCGGAGCGACTCTTTTTCACGGCTCTCGCCAGAAGTCGGACTTTAACCACGCCGAGGGCAAAGAAACGCGCCAACGTCATTTGCACCTGACGCACAGGGTGTCCTTGGATTAACGAGTGCACAGGACCCCGTGTCCTTCGTTCTTTCGGCGATTTTTACATTGCGATTTATGGTTTTGGAATACGATTTATCGTTGGGAAATGTTTGTCGCTTGTAGCAATCAGGCCAACACGTGGCCGTCACGAAGGATTTTTCGTGTCGCGGCTGTTCGGCGAGGAAGTGATTCATCGGTGTCTTCCTTTTTTTCTTCTGTTCGCAACGAGTCGAGAGTAATGAATCGCTGCATAAACATGATTTTTGACTTAAGTGATTTTTTTACGAGGAATGAAAAATTCACAGTACCTTCGATTTAATTGAATCGTCGAGGATAAACAATATTTGTCATGTTGTCACGTCGAACAGACATTTGTTCAACTCTCTTTTTCTTCTGTTACGTAAGTTTGAAATTCTTGAGACACTCTGTGCATACGCACGTTCATCTTTTCGTTCATTTTTTCTTTCTACTTTGCGTCACGGTGTACGAACAATGAATCCGCCATTCTTTTTACGTTTTGTACTCTTGTAGCTGCTCTTTGAAGAGATACGTTTACAAAAACCACATATGCGTGAAATTTATTCTAATTTCCACTCGAAAATCGTGCTTTTGAATATCCGCAGTGTAATCTTATCCATATCTTCGAATATCACCATAACTACATTATCGTGAATTTAAATTCTCTCTTTTAGCTATTATTCTTTGCAACCTTTCACGGCTACTTTTGCTGTTTTCTATTACACCAAAGTCTTCATCCCATTAAATAAATAAAACGAAAGTGAAAATACTCAATTTTCCGCAATCGCAATGAAGAATGCTCGTTCTCGACCAATCCTCAAAATGATCGTTCCCGCTCTTCTCGAGTAACAGGCGATCGACGAATGAAACTTCGAATAGTCGAACATCACGCGTGATTCGCATAACTTCGAATACAAATTCGAATATTCCAACAGTAGTTGAACTATCCGAAGTTGAAATCGATACTTTTCACACTTATGAATACCACTATAACCACATTACCATTCATTCTCATTGTTCTCTTTAAATTATTGCACTTTACAATCTTCCACGACTACGTTTGCTTTTCTCTATCGCACTAAAGTCTTCGTCCTATTAACCAAAATAACATAAATTGAAGAATAAACTTCCTCGATTCTCGATCGATTCCTCGAAAATCATTATTCACACCTTACTCGTCATTCCTCCTCACAATCTTCCTTCGTCGTTCGATCGACACCTTCGTCGTCCCGATTCGTACCCTTGCCGCATAATCGCCACCACCATCGAAACACCAGTTGGATCGATTACGCACCCTGACCCACCCCAACGCTCCAGCTTCGTCGCAATCCGTCTCCAAGTTCAGCGTCAATTTATTTATAAGCACCCATAACCCGATCCCACAGCCGCACCCTTCGATAAACAAACATCCCCCTACCCTTCAGGTTATGCAAAAGGGAGGACAAAAGGAGGGGCGGGACGACGAGAGGAGGAGAAACAGAGGGGGGGATTATCCACCTGAGATAAACAGGACGCCTGAGCCGCCCTATTAATCCGTTGACCAACATAAATCATCCGTTCCGTTTCGTTCGATCGATCGATCGTTCGTACCGCCACGCGAAGTGGAGCGTCTCGCCTCGAGCGCCGCGACGACCGAGCATTCAGCGAGAAGGAGGAGGAGGACGTGGGGAGGGCGAGGAGGAGGATCGTGACGACGAGGAGGGAAGGTCAGAGCTCAAGCCAACGTGTCCACTACGCGTTTATATAGAAGAGGGCACCGTTTATTCATCACCCATTAGACCGGGACATTTCGTTTTCGACTGACACGCGGGAACGAATTTCTGACACTCTGGCCGGATTTCACGATACCCGATCGTTCGATATTAACACCGTGGAGATATACAGGCAATCGGTGAGTGAATTTGAACCGTTCTATTTACAACGGATTTCGACGATAATTGCGTTAAACAGTGACGAATGGGGAATGTGCTCGTGCTAGGGATTTTCTTCACTTGGTGCGTTTTGTACGTGAGGATCCGCAAGGAAGTTGGTGAGACGGTGAAGAAAGTGTCGAATGGGAAGTTTGAAAGGTGGAGATTTATTTTCGAGTAGTTTTCAGTTCTTTTCACTTTATTAACCTTCGGAAGAGTTGAATTGGAAATTTTGCTTTTGAGGAATTTCTAACGCCTTTGATATACAGAGTGTCGTGTAACTGGTGGTAACGCCGCGAAGGGAGTGAATCTATCTGAAAAAGTAAGTTGAAAGTATAGAATAAAAATTTGTTATACGAAGATTTATTTTCGAGAAAATCGACTTTAAATGTTTGCCTGGTACCTGTGCACTTAACTATATCTCGACTCATGTTTGTACCAATGTCACGATCAGTACTGAGAACACATTTGTCAAGGGTTTCCGTAATTTCAATTTACATTATTGAACGAATTGGTCAGAGACGCATATAAATTTTTGCTCTTTGAATCGGGAATTAGTAGTCCGATGATACGGCATTTCGACGCTTCAATTGCCTGAAAGCGTATACGATTCTTTCGTTTCGCTGCAGAAAATTAACACTATTTTCTGTGTAGACTATTTCCCTACGGAAGATAATGTCACTGCTGTTTAATGTAGAAACACATTACTATCACGTGCTATTACGGGACATTCGAAAAGTGTGAACCGACGTATTACCATTGTTTTAAACCTGTTGGAACCAAATTACAATTATATCACGCCGTTCACGGTATTTCGTGGCCGCTCACGTGATAGCACGTGATTTCACGTGACGCGAAATCATTACTAAATGTACCTTTATCGACATAAACAAAGGTACTTTAAATTCAATTTTCTTGAAAATTAAGAGTTCTATGAAAAAAATTTTATTCTGAGTTTTCGATTCATTTTTTCACGTAGAATCACCGCTTTCCACGCGACACCCTGTATATAGGGTGTTCTGTTTATCTGGAAACGGTGTGATACCTCACGAGGGATGAAAATAATGAAAACAGTGTTCATAAGACAAGTTGGTCTACAAGTTGACATTAGATGGTCTAAATAATGTTTCTGTAGATGCAGTAGTGGGGGAGATAACAAAGTTAAGTTCACTTTTTTGTATGGAACTGTATATTTTTTTATTCGTAACATGGTAGCGCTGTTCAGACGAATTCAACGAAGTGCCGCATTAAGTCATTTCGTAAGTTGTGAAGAATCGGGGAGTCGGATCAGATCAACATGTTCCGGCACGCTGTGCTATTAATTCTCCACGATTTTGCAACTTTCCATAAAATAATTATGGCTTTATGTGACACTTCGAATTCGTTCCAACAAACGCTATGATATTAAGAATAGAAACATATAGGGTTCCATTTGAAAAAATGAACTCGACTTGGATATCTCCTCTACTACTACGTCTACAGAAAAATTATTCATACCGCCTAATGTCCATCTGTATACTAGACAACTTTTGTAAGAGGATTTTTTTGATAACTTCCATCCCTCGAGAGATATTCCACCGTTTCCAGTTAAACGGAACACCGTGTGTGCATTTTTTTGACATTAGAAATTTATTTTTTGAGTAATTTCTACTTCTTCGGCCAAAAGTTTGGAATCACCTCTCACTTTTCATCAATATTACATCTGCTGCTAATTTTTTATAGACTCGAAGTTTATCTCAGTTCTGCTTTTATCAATGGATTCGAATGATAAAACATTCTCAAAGTCGCTGACTTTTTTCTGGAAACTTTTGTGTAAATTGCAATGCTCGGTGATTCCAAACTTTTTGCCGGTAGTGTATGTATATTAGGTTGAGTAAACAGTCCGTTCGCGTTTCTTCACAAGAATATAAAGCTTTGTTATTTTAATATTAGACTTACCTAATCAATGAGATACGTACCATTTTGTCGCATGACCTTTTCTCATCTGTTTGCTAACTTAAAAATTCTTGTGTTTCTTCATTAAAAAATTCAGACCTATGCATTTTGCCTTGGACGTTGCTAGTGGTTTGTATCCCGGCTTAGAGCAATGTTTACTCCGTTTTGTATTATCAAATACAATCCATTTTTCATCACCGGTGATAAGTTATTTTAAAAAAAGGACGATCTTTGTACCGCTTTAGCAATGAATCGCCAAATCGAAATGCGGTCGAGCAAATTCTTTTCCATTAGCTCATGCGGGACCAAAAACGTCGTACTTATTCGTCGTTCCAAGCTTTTTCAAATGCAAGGAAACTAATTTTTGCGAGATATTTCATATGTTTGCAATCTCTCTAGTTCTGTGCCTTGGATTTTGTTCAATACAATTTGCAATTTCATCGTCGTCGATCTCTTTCGGCCTGCCACTTCGTTTTTCTGTTTTCCACATTGAAATCTCCACTATTGAATCGTTTAATCCACTTTTGGATGGTACGTTTGTTAACAGCATCCTCGCCGTACACATCACAAATTTCTTTTCTCATTTCTTCAATATTTTCCTTCTTTCGAATATAAAAGGGCATTAGGTGCCGAAAATGAATACTCTGTTCGCTCATTTTTAAACGCTTATGACTCGAATAATACTGAGAGAGAACTGCCTAATACTGAACGCAAAGCATCTTTAGACTGTACCTAATGAAATACGTTTATCAATTGAAGTCAAAATAAGCAAGAATATTAGATAACATTACCGAGAAGAGCGAGCCGCCGTCTACGCGAACGGATTTTTTACTCAACCTAATATACACTACCGGCCAAAAGTTTGGAATCACCTCCCACTTTTCATCAATATTACATCTGCTGCTAATTTTTTATAGACTCGAAGTTTATCTCAATTCTGCTTTTATCAATGGATTCGAACGATAAAAAATTCTCAAAGTCGCTGACTTTTTTCTGGAAACTTTTGTGTAAATTGCAATGCTCGGTGATTCCAAACTTTTGCCGGTAGTGTATACTGTATATGTATATATATTTTTTTTTTGAACATTGGCTATCGTAAAGGAATATGAGAGCTTACCAGTCTCAATAGATTATTTGATAAGAAAACGCCGTGAAGAAATATTCTGAAATAAACCCCCAAATGTCTACGTTTTTCTGAATCAAACGCTGTGAAAAGTATTTTAAAGAATCTCATGAGCACGGAACATAATTCACAATCTCAGTGGAGATTATTAATTAGGCTGAGACGAAGAAAAGCGTTTTCCAAGTTTGCGTGATAGAAATATAAAAAAGAAGATACAACACAGTTTCATATGATGGGTTTACATTCATAAAAAAGGCATGAATTAGTCACAATCGCGTCAAATTATTCGTACAAGAAAATAACAAGTTAAAGATTTTCAATTGTTTCCTAAAATTAGAATTAAAGTTTCTTCCGAATGAATGAAATGTCCAACTACATTATTCCGAATTTATCATTACAATTTCTCTAAGATATCCCACTTGGAATAATTCGTCCGTGTCTCGTTTAGCTTATCCACGAATCTTCTCTCTTATTTTCTCCATCCTTATCTCCAAATCGCCCGTGACATTCTCGCGACAACTGCGCCAGCCTTGACCTCGTGTAATCGGGATTACTTTAACGTCGAAAACCACCGAGAAACTGTCTCCCGCTCTCCACCATGAGACTCGATTTCCCGTATCGCCAGAAACAGAAGAGTCTCACTTTCAAAATCTCATTTATCCCGTTTTCCTTCGGAAAGAAGCCGCCTCGACTGTACATGGGAACTTAACAGCGAATAGTAATTGCAGCTCACTTTTCGAACGTGAATTACTATACCGCGTGGGAATGTTATTTAAAAGTTCGAGGAACATTTCGATTGGACAAATTGTTACGCCAGCTTGACGGCTGTTCTGTCAGTGTTTTGTTGGCACGTGGCATAGATCAACGAAAAAGCTTGTAATTTCGTGGCTATGTGACATTCCACGGTTGACAACGAATAATTTCGAATCCGCTGGGAATCATTTATTTTAACGAGCGATTGTGCATCACGCTCTATTTCTCATGCTGGTACAGCGAGTTCGCTTTTCCCTCGATACTGCGTTTTGATCTCACTTGCTGTGGAATATTTTTTTGTTTGTTTTTGAAATTACGCGAAAGAGTTGAATAATTATAGCGATTGTAATTGAATCAAATTTTTCGTTTTTGAGATTTCGTGAAAGAGTTGAATAATTATAGCGATTGTAATTGAATCGAGTTTTCTTTTGAGATTTCGTGAGAGTTGAAAAATTGTAGTGATCGTAATTGAATCGAATTTTCTTTTGAGATTTCGTGAAAGAGTTGAAAACTTACAGTGATTGTAATTGAATCGAGTTTTCTTTTGGGATTTCGTGAAAGAGTTGAAAACTTACAGTAATTGTAATTGAATCGAGTTTTCTTTTGAGATTTCGTGAAAGAGTTGGAAAATTGTAGTGATCGTAATTGAATCGAATTTATTTAGTATATTTTGTGATGCTGCAGAGACACTTCACGAAGATATTTTCCAATCCTCGCGAAGGAAGAGTTGAATAATTACAGCGATCGTAACTGAATCGAGTTTTCTTTTGAGATTTCGTGAAAGAGTTGAAAACTTACAGTAATTGTAATTGAATCGAGTTTTCTTTTGAGATTTCGTGAAAGAGTTGGAAAATTGTAGTGATCGTAATTGAATCGAATTTATTTAGTATATTTTGTGATGCTGCAGAGACACTTCACGAAGATATTTTCCAATCCTCGCGAAGGAAGAGTTGAATAATTACAGCGATCGTAACTGAATCGAGTTTTCTTTTGAGATTTCGTGAAAGAGTTGAAAACTTACAGTGATTGTAATTGAATCGAGTTTTCTTTTGAGATTTCGTGAAAGAGTTGAAAACTTACAGTGATTGTAATTGAATCGAGTTTTCTTTTGAGATTTCGTGAGAGTTGAAAAATTGTAGTGATCGTAATTGAATCGAATTTATTTAGCATATTTTGTAATGCTGCAGAGATACTTAATGAAGAAGAGATTGTAGATATTTGGAAAAATTAGTGAATTAGATATTTTGTAACGGCTGCTCCCAGTGAAAAGTTGGGAAAAGTAAAAGGAAATGGTATCAAAAGCAAGATCCGATTTTTGTAATGCTACAAAGACGTTTAATGACGAAAAGGAAGATTCAGTAATCTCTATCATAATTATAAAATTGACAGAAGCAACAAGAAGAAAAGTACTACACGTGTCAACGTACGAAATCTGTTGAATTGAGAAGATATTGTGGTTACTGCTAAACCATCCTAGCCTTCGATCTACTATTGCATAAGAATTAATAAACTTACAACAACACTGCAATGTGCCGAGATACAAAGTTCAATTACGTTGAATTAGAATCAAATTAAGTGCGACTATACTGCAGAAAATATGATAAACCATTTATTGATCTGTATAGGGAAGTAGAATATTGTGCATAAATCTGTCGCAAACCTGATGGCTCGTATCCTAGTTGCAATTTGCACGTCAGATGACCAGTTGTGATTCACACTGTGTCAAGATAGAAATCAACGAGTTGACTTTGGAATATTTGCAAACTGAGATATAAGAAATGTATGCAGAATGGTATTATCATACTTATGAAGAACAAACTAGAAGATCGGAGGAAATTCAGGATTACTATTAGAAAATGATCTGAATCTAAAATCGCTAAGAAACTTCCAGAAAGTCACTTGACTTTGAATTGCTCACAAAAGTATGTAAAAAGTGTCATAAAATTTCAGAGACTGAAAAAATGTTATTATACAATTGAAAACAAACCGTTCTATCCCCTAATATATTAATCATACAAGCTCAATTTGAAAATCGTCTGAAAATAACAGAGTAAAAAGTTTTGTGAATCTAAAATTGCCAGAGAACTTAAAAATTTTCAAAATATTAAAGATTCAGATCTCAGAGTCTCAAAACATGCTACAATTGGAAACAATCCATTCTATCCCTCGGTGTATTATCACACAAGATTTAAAGATTGCCTGGAAACAACACTGAAAAATCTTTTGAATCTAAAATAGCGAGAGAACTTAAAAAATTTTTTAATTTCAGACTCCAAAGATACTACAATAGGAAACAATCCATTCTATCCCTCGGTGTATTATCAAACAAGATTTAAAGATTGCCTGGAAACAACACTGAAAAATCTTTTGAATCTAAAATAGCGAGAGAACTTAAAAAATCTTTTAATTTCAGAAACTCAAAAGATACTACAATAGGAAACAATCCATTCTATCCCTCGGTGTATTATCAAACAAGGTTTAAAGATTGCCTGGAAACAACACTGAACAACACTGAAAAATCTTTTGAATTTAAAGTAGCGAGAGAACTTAAAAAATTTTTTAATTTCAGAAACTCAAAAGATACTACAATAGGAAACAATCCATTCTATCCCTCGGTGTATTATCAAACAAGATTTAAAGATTGCCTGGAAACAACGCTGAACAACACTAAAAAATTTTCTGAATCAAAGAATTGCCAGAGAATTTTCAAATTTGTAAAATTTCAGAGATTCAAAAAATGCTACGATTGGAAACAAGCTACGTAGGTAGCCTATTACCACAGAATATTTAAAAATCAGCTGGAAACAATACATCAACGTGTCGATTAACGGAAAAAAATGTCGATTAACGGTAGGAAAAAATTTGCCTAAAATTTTTTCCAATTTCCCTTCCATTCATCTACGTCTTCTAGATATCCCCCTCGTTCAGCTAATCTGATTTCCCCACCAAGTGAATTCCAAGCCGCAACACGATTTTCCCCACTACGTCTCTGAGCGATCTATCAACCACGTTCAGTTGTCGCGGAAAAAAGGATCACGCGGTTAAGGCAGATCCACGCTCTCGGCGAACAAATCTATCGATATCATGAACGAGCCACGCTACGCCAGAGCAGCACTAGTACACGGAAAACCATCGCGTTTTGCCTTTTCGACCCTGAAGGCGATGCTGTCGCGCGTATAAGAACAGGCCCCTGGGTCCGGGCCCGGCGCATTTTCGTCCGTTTTTCGATCGGACGCACGTCGTCGTCTCTATTCGATCATCGCGTCATCGTACGGTACGCTCAGAGCAAAGAATTTTTATGCACCTTCCTTCATTTGTGACTCACAAGTTATTTAACTTTCAAATGATCATATTTAAACGACTTTTAACTGGTGAATAATTAATCGAACTCGTTCATATATCATTGGTTTGCCATACATTCTGTGAAAAGGACGATTGGAAGGGGAACACTTGTTGGATATAATCATGGCGCTGGTACAACGTGAGTAAAGGATATTCGTGTGTTTTTGTGAGAGTTTTTGTTACTTCGATCGGTGTAAAAGATGTGTAATTGAGCGTGCAATTCTTAGGTCAAGCGAACTCTTGGAATAATAAGTTAAGAAGAATTGTACAAACAGGAAACACTTAGAAATATTCAACTCTAGAGTGGTTCGAACAACTCGGTACTTTTCAACACTTGAACGATTCAAGTAACTCTGTTGCAACATTCGAGTAATTCAAATAGCTCGCAAATTTTCAACTCCTGAGTGGTCAATCTTCGAACGATTAGAAATTAATACAATTTTGACGAATTTCTCTATAGAAGTGGCTCGAAACACGAACGATCGTTTCTACGATAAGTAACGAAAATGTAACAAACCGTCGAGCGGGCATTTAAACTCGTTCCCCGTTAATGTCATTCAAGAAAATGAAAGTTTCACTTGATACACCGCTATAAATAGCAACTCGGCGATTCCACGATCGTCACACCGAATTTTAACATTGGCATTAACATTAAGTTGACATTTAAATCCCCTTTAGCGTGGCTCTGGTAGTCCAAAGTAAACACGACATTGGTCAAGATAAGCCGTTACTCGAAAGGTTAGCTTATTATAAAGCTTTCGTCCCTGTAAACAAACTTTTCTACTCGAAATCGCTATTGAAACGTTCTTTCGAAAATTTCTCGAGCATCGATCAGAGGTCGTTAATGAATTCCATCGTTTCCCGGAAAACGTACATTCTTCTCGAATGCAGAGCACACGAGGAAAATTGGTTTTTCCAACAGCACCCGAAGCATCGAAATTTGTTTTCTCGTTAGAACTAACGGCTGGCCTTGCTGCTCGTGCGAATTACATCGGCAAACAGAAAAAAGGATCGCACGCGTGTCTTGTTCCTCGCTTGCGAAGGAGATCGTGGCGACAGTGCACAGACAGTTACACGTCGCTAGGATACACGCTCGTTCGTTCCGCGGAAGAGAAAAAAAGAACGCGGAATATGCAAATTGCACGCGCTCGTTCTCGATAGGCGTTTTTTCTTCGCGGCGCGTTAATTGGAAATTGAAATGCACCATTTGAAATTATAATCGACTGCCGTGACGCGAGTACGACCGCGGGAATTACATTAAAACTGCATCAAAATACGAGTAAAAAAGGAAAGTGGGGAAGATAATTGTGTGGTAACGTGTAATCTCGATTCGATTGAAAATTACACGGATTTTACATAACTTCGTTCGGCTAAATTGCTCCCGTTTATGACGAAAGCATTGCAAACACGTTTCACAACTATTCACCACCGTTCACGTTTACAATTCTGCCAAAGTAAATTCGACGAAAAAACCGCCACTTGTTTGTCGCTCGCCTTTTCGAGTAACTCCGATTTCGATGTTTTTCTTCGGTGCGAAGCTCCGAGGTTCGAGGAATCATTTCGTAGAACGACACGATACCACCAGGTCCACCTTCTTTGTCTTCATTGCACGTGTCCGATTCGAGGTGTTTTGTGAATGTGCCAGCGGTTTCTCCGCGACCATGGCACGCTTGCTACGTAAGCGACGCGTGCACGATTACGTTCGAGTGACACAATGCCGACTGCCAACATTTTCCTGGGATCAAATAGTTACGTTTTCGTGAAGTTTTCTGTCGAAGAACTGAAACGGTCGGCTGTAAATGTCGTTTGATTCGTAATGCTAGGCTTGCTTATACATACGTATCTGTAGCTTTTGCGGTATTACGTTCTTCGACAGATTATCCGTGGAGATTGAAACGGTGGTCTTAAGGAAGTTTAGAACGGTTGTTCATATTTTTAGGTTCATTTCGAGAAAGTTTGAGAGGCACTTCTTACAAGGGATGAGATATGTTAGATTCTAAGTATAGTCCAGAATGTTTGGAATATTTTACGAAGTTTGACAGGACCTCGAATGCAAGGAAGGAACAAGAGAATTTAGTGTCGTTTTATATACACTACCGGCCGAAAGTTTGGAATCACCTGCCAATTTATATTAATATTGAATCTACTACTAATTCTTTATTGATTTGAAATTGATGTTGTGGAGGTCAATAGCACTTTATCTCATTTCAATTTTCTGCAGGCAATTTTTGTGCAATTTGCAATGCACAGTGATTCGAAACATTTGACCGGTACTGTATAAGGTGTCGCAGGTACAAGAGTGTCGAGTAGGAGATTTCAGTATTTCCTTTCAGCTTTGTGAAAAATTGTTTTAGATCGAGGTTGAAGTATATTTAAGCATGTACAACTTTTGCAAACCAGAGTGTTTTTAGCTGCATTTTTCTTCAAGAGATGACATAATAAATAATGTAAGGAGAAGGTGAAGAGAAGATTTTTGACACGTTCTTTGCGTTTTGTGACATAGATGTAGTTGTTAGATTTTTAAATAAAAAATGTTTCAAACGATATCATTTATTAAACTATATTTCACCAAAGTTTCATTAGTTTATTAAAATATTATTCAAAAAGCAAAAGGTAGCGCAGACAGTAAACCTGATTAACAAAAATTATTCAACTCCTGCAAAAAAAAATTGTTTGCAAAATTCAAGAAAATTCCTGATATTTCGCGGGACCTGGAAATTTTAACAATTTTCTTAGACACGAATTAAGTCGTTGAATAAAGAAGAGGATAAGAGAAAAAAAAAGGCGCGGTCATTCAATGGATAAAAATTGTCAATATCATCGATGATGCTAATTTCGATTATTCTTCTCTCCTCGAGGCGGCTCAAAATGGACTGTAAACAATAAGCGAAGACGGTAAAATGTTAATTCGGTTCTCCGAAAGGAAAGTCGATTGTGAGTCACGTGACATACCACACGTGTGTGTGTTACCACTGTGAAATTGTTTTCTGGGGAGAGGCGAGCATTGCTCGCGCAAGGCCGCCGGAATAATGGTTTATCGAACGATTATGGATACACTTTTATAGAAATGACAAAAACCGGTGAAAGGTTTTCATGAAAATGATGTAATTCGTTATTTATCAGTTTACGTGAAATCGAACCTTGACCGATATTTTAACGCAATCGTTATCCGTAAATGATTAAAGCTCGTTTCGTCACGTTCGTTTCTTAATTATCTTCCTGAAACACTTTCTTCTCTCTCTATAACGAATTGCCATTTTCACGGTGACAACGTTCTCTGACAGACATTTCACGTTGTTCTCCTCTTCGTCGTCTTGAAAATCAGGTTCTTATCTTATCTAAAGATCCAATCAAAGTCAACGTAACGAACCTGTCTCTCCCTTCCCCCTCCTTTTGTTCCACCTTGTCGCTTTCCTCCGTCTTCCCTTGTCATCCTTCTCCATCCTTCGCTCCTTTTTCTTTCTCTTCTATCCATTGTGACCGTATCCTCTGTTTCACCTTCATCTTTATTCTCCCTCGCACGGTCCTAATGAAAAAAAAAAAAGAACTGGCTCATTTCCGAAATTAGGATCACCTTTATCGCGAGGTGTAGTTAACGTCTGGAAAAGGGCAGGTCGCCAGAAGAGATTCCGTTTTGCTACCGGACACTGTGTAAATGTCCCATTTTATTTGCATTACGGGAATACTAAATATCCCAGGATTTTTTTCTTTGAAATTAAGAAAATTATCGAGGTAAACGTGGTTTGAAATTTTCTTTATATTTCTACAATTCGACACGAGGTTCGCCGAAGTAACTTCAATTCGAGACACCACTTTCACAATTAACCCGTTCTCCGGTTTAATCCAAGATAGGTAACTTACACAACTTCACGGAATCTTGATCCAACTTAATTATCCAATTATCAGATTCACACTCTTAATTTTCTTCTCGTCTTGCTGTGCCCTGTTTCTTCCACGTTCCTTTCCTTTTTCCTTTCCATTGTTAATTTTTCCAATTTTCTGCCGCGAGTGTATCTCGCCAGCAGAATAATTGAATGAAATATGTACACGAAGTTCACGTGTATTCCTCGGGAAATTTTTCCACGTGTCTTTCGAAGATCTGCTTGTTCGCTAAAATTTTTCAAAATGGAAGAAAATAAAGGTCCAACGCCCGATGCTTTTCCCCTGCCAAAATTGGAAAAATGCCACTGAAACAGAAAATGAGATTTGCGAAATTTCGAAATTTCCATCTGAAAGAAAAAGAAATGAAGATTTTGACAAAATGGAATTTTCAAATTTCTGGGAAGATTGCTAAAGGTTGTATAGCGAAATTTACTTATTTACCTAAAAATTGGCATGAATTGTCCAGACAATCGAATATTTAGAAAATCATCACAGCGGTATATCTTTCTTGAGGCACGAAAAGAAAAATGGCGCCGTTTGGCGTGGAACCAGAGACGCAGCGGTCGACGACCTCTCGAAATCCAGAACTGGTGTGTTCTAGCGATCGTTAGCGAGCTCCTGTAAACACGGGGAATGGAATTATCGCCGACGACGGAAACGTTTTCTCGGATTGCTCGAGGATCGTCGTAGCAAAACGAAAGTTAGAATTCTCTACGATAGAATGATCGTCGTTGGACGATTCCACGAGAAAATTGCCTCGCTTTGCTTTACGTGGACTGCGAGAGGAAGCTGTGAAAGTTCGTTATCTTGATTGTGGAAATTATTGCCGGGCTTGGAACTCGATTTTGTTCATTTTAACCCCTTGTTTTGTGAAATTATTACCATGGGATGTTGGCTCGTTAATGTATCAGTGATAGTAACTGACATTGCTGATTTATGAAGTGTGCTTTTTAGAAAGTGAAGTAGATCTTGGAGGAAATTGCAGGAAATGTCACAAATTCGTTACGAAGCGGCTTTTTCACTCTAAAAATCATGGATTAAAATTGCGAAAAGGGAGTTTAATGAACTTTAGGACACTAACACGAAGGATACAGTTCCTCGAGGAATTTATTATTAATATACACGTTTCTTTGTATATTGCCATTTTAAAAATATAATTAACACTAGAACTACCGACCGGGTCAAAATGACCCATTATCATCTTTCGAGAAAACGTGAATGTTCAATACTGGTAAGTGTTATCATTTGTAACTTTCGAATTGATATGAATCGAATTTTCCAATTATGGTTTACTTACGTAAAAATTCACTTTTGTGAAGTCGGTAATGTGTCGTTCTGACTCGGCTGGTAATTCTGGTGTTAAATTCAACAAATGTTATTCTTATTAATTTATCTTGAACTTAAAGTAAAAACAATTTTCACAATGTTTGAAAATGTTGAAAAAATTGCAAATATCATTTCTGCTACTGGAACACACTGTAGGTATCCCATGCTAACATTAGTATTATAAAAGATTAATATTAGCATTCGAGGATTGATAATTTCAATTTTTTCTCCAACTATTTTTCCAATTTACAAAATCAAATAGTCGACTACGTTTTCAATACGCATGAAAAATTGATTAAAATTATTCTCTATTGTGATTGAATCTACCGTTCGTTAGAAAAATAACTCATATTAAATCTGCTGGAAGAATCACAATCGTGGATGTGAAAAATCTCGAGGACGGAAATTCACGAGATCTGTGAAGTGATGAGAATAACTCAATAAATTATTTACTACTCTTTAGAACAGTATAACTTTTTTAAAATTGGACTTAACGACTTGAGTTTTTTTGAGAAGTTAGGATTAGCATACTAGACGACGCGTGTAAAATTTTTTGAAAGAATTGCCATTTGCGGAAATCGCGAAGAAAATTGTAAAGGTCACATTCGACAACTTTTTTATCTGAGCTGGTAATGAAAATTTAAAAAATACGTTTTGTAGATTTATGCCAATTATACGCATGCTGAAAACTTTATCGAAATCGGATAATGTTACTCTGAGCTACAAATCGTTAAAGATTGTGAAAATCGCACTATTTCACGATGTTCGGCCTATAATTGTAATAAATCTGAAGATTCCTACATCTTTCGATGCCTCTCGCTTGTTTCTCCATCTACCGATTTCGATGAAATTTTCGGCATGTGTATAATTGACATAAATCTTAAATTTTCGTTACAAGCTCAGGTAAAAGAGTTGTAAACAGTGACCTTTACAATTTTCTTCGTGATTCCCACAAATTGCAATATTTTCAAAAAATTTTACACGCGTCATCTAGCATACCAATCCTTCTAACTTCTCGAAAATACTCAAGTCGTTAAGTCCAATTTTTAAAAAGTTATACTGTTCTAAAGAGTGTCCGTAAGTCACTGTATGTGCAGTTGCAACGAAACGGTAGAATTCACAAGAAGTTAGTATGTGCTTGAACAGTGATTGATGGAGAAAGACACAGGTATTTCACGTTCCCTGTTAGAGGTATTCGATCGGTATTAGGATGGACGTTTAGCCAGGAATAATTCATCGAAGGCACACACAGCCTGTTGCGACGTCAGGTTACGCAAAGAGGATCGATCGTACGATCGTAAAATGCAGAACTCGCGCTGGCACCGGTTCAGCCTCTATTTCAATGTTTAAATGGTGCACAGACTTCCCCGCCGCTCGTGAAAGTAGCCGGCTTAGCTCGTTGCACCCTTCTTTCCAGCAGAAGTTCTTGGTCGACTGCCAATTGTAACGGCGGGTCGATGCGCCTAAGTGGAATTGCCCGATTAAATTTTACAACCCCAGAACGCAGCTGCGCGAAGTAACCCTTGCCTTCTTCCACCCTGTCACTCGTAAATCACGATGATTAACATTGACACGGTTGGAGGAAGGAGAGATAAGCGCGAAATCGAGTCTGCTGATTCGCCAAATGTTTTCCGGGGGAAAATTGGACGTTTCAAGATTCATATTGAATTTTTGCATTCTTTGTACAGTATTGCGAATTTTTTGGAGTTCTAAGAATTTCTGGGGAAATCAGAAGACGCTTTAAAGTGGAAAACTTTTTCAAATCTTCACGCGTGAGAGATTATGTGCACATTTTACAATGTGCATTTCTTACTTTCGAATTTGTGCAATAGTACCAATTTTTAGGGTTTTCAAAATTTTTGAAGTACGATCAAAGTGGAAAGTTTTTCTGATTTTGACACATAAGAAATGGCACATTTCACAATTTACATTCTTTACTTTTGAATCTGTACAACATTACGAAATTTTAGAGTTTCTAGAATTTTTAGAGTCCAAAATTCGAGAAATACAAAAATTCAATTCTAACTTAATTACAGTGGACGAACATTCTCTGAAATTTTGACGAACAAGAAATTACACAATTCACATTTCCTACTTTCAAATCTGTGTAACATAGCCAATTGTTAGAATTTTAATAAATTACGTTTGGATAGAATTCATTTTCAGTGATCTAAATACACGAGAAATGGAAAAATTCAATTCTGAGTTAATCGATCGACTTTCTTCACCCTCTAAAGTAGAACACTCTCTGAAATTGTGACACATTTTGAAAGTGACACATTTCGCAATTTACCATTTTAATGAAATAAGAAGGCACAAAATCAAAATTCCTCGATTTTCGATTTTCTCTTTTTCTCTACGTTTTGTGGAGTGTATTCGTCGCAGTGGCCCTAATTCCAGCATCGATCCGTCTCGATATCAATAATCCCCCGAAAGCTACGAGTTCCAAGCGCCTTTCCAATTCCAGGATTGGCCAACGATCGAATGTCGACCAACAGCAACGCTGTCGACGTTGACCCAGGTCAATATCCTCTTGTCTAACCTCGTGATTCCGTGTCCATGCGTCTCTGACTGGTATTTCCCAAACCAGTCACGATCACAAGAGATTTCGAAAGGACCTCGTTCTTGTATCGTCTGAAAAAAAAAAGAAACATAATGACCCTGATCGTGGAAGAAGTTCACCTCGAAACGGCTTACGTCTCCTTTTTCGTGGCTGCTGCATCTCGAGGCCGCCCACGGTGAAAGAATCCGACCTCTGTCCGCTCTTCGTTTCGTCATTTTTTAATTCGTGGAAGATTTAGCCACGTAGAAGATAAGTATTACTTTTCCAAGGTATTCGTTTCAATTATTCTCTAATATTTGAACTTGTCGAATTTGAGTTGAATTGCGAGGAAAATTTAGTCGTGGTAACAGTAACTTTTCCATGATTTTCCTTTCAATTTTTCTCCACTATTTGTAACTCTTTCAAGATTTTCTTGTCAATTCTTCTCGAATATTTGCATTCTCTGGAATTACTTAGAGTCATGAGGAAAATTTAGTTGACAAGTGTAACTTTTCCATGATTTTCCTTTCAATTCTTCTCTAATATTTCTATCTTTCCCAGGATTTTCCTTTCAATTCTTCTCTAATATTTGCATTCTCTGGAATTGCGTGAAATTATGAGGAAAATTCAATCGCAGTAACTACAACTTTTCCAACATTTTCCTTTCAATTCTTCGTTAATATTTGAATTCTCTGAAATTCCGTAGAATTGCGAGGAAAATTCAATCGCACTAACTACAACTTTTCCAACATTTTCCTTTCAATTCTTCGTTAATATTTGAATTCTCTGAAATTCCGTAGAATTGCGAGGAAAATTCAATCGCACTAACTACAATTTTTCCAACATTTTCCTTTCAATTTTTCGTTAATATTTGAATTCTCTGAAATTCCGTAGAATTGCGAGGAAAATTCAATCGCAGTAACTACAACTTTTCCAACATTTTCCTTTCAATTCTTCGTTAATATTTGAATTCTCTGAAATTCCGTAGAATTGCGAGGAAAATTCAATCGCAGTAACTACAACTTTTCCAACATTTTCCTTTCAATTCTTCGTTAATATTTGAATTCTCTGAAACTATATAAAGTTATGGCAATATTAGCGATGTAACCTAGAAAAATTCTGTTAGCTACTAAAGTGCAAATTTGTACTCGGTATTTGTCATACTTTTTACATCATTTCAAACGGAAATATTCTTTCAGCATTCATATATCGGAAGTATAAACTGTTGTCGACGAATTTTAAACGAATTCCAGTTTCCATGACATTTAAATTCGTCCGAGTGTTTGAGATTGAATAGAAAATATTTCGAGGAACGACGTGGAAGTTTGTTCCTGCTCGACACGAAAAGAAGTTCAGTTCCTTTCACGATTTCGTCACGCTGAGTAACCAAATTGAATATTCAAATGGCACCTCCCTTATCGTGAGAAGACTAACTTGACAAGCTTGCCCTTTTGACACTTGAAGGTGTACTTACAACATATTCGTTAATTTTTTCATTTTTTTTTTTACCTGGCCAAGGTTAGCCACTTCAGAATCATTTCTTTCTCCGCTTTGATGAATGTTGAATTTAATATTTAAATTAATCAGATATGAGAATATAAAAATATTCGATTTAATGCGTGAATATTAAAGACGATATTTGACAGTGAGTGTAATGTTGTTGTTTCATTTAATTTCTAGTAATACATAAGTATTTAAATTAATTCAATATAAAACTATAAAAGTATTTAACTCAGTGTATGAAAATTAAAATTGATATTCAATAGTGAGTGAATCTGTTAGCAGAAATAAGTATAATAATGTACATCTATTCCCCGATTTACACGGAAAATCGATTCCTCAGAATACCTCAGAATTGTATGAAAAACCGTGTAAATCGAAAAAAAAGAAAAAAACAGTATACGCATAATTTAGTCAGTCATTTAATTTAACTCGTTTATTCCAACGTAAAATGAAAATGAAATACCGAATGAAAAGCAAAAAATATCAGTCCACTCGTGAAATAACAAAATTGTCGCTCGCCGATGAAAAATCCGCAACAAACTTTGTTACAATATGAATGCTTTCTGGCAGAATTCCCTTTTTCAGGTTTAATGCCAGTGTTAACAAAACGAACGCTACTAAAAAACGACTGTACAAACGTGTGCGCAGCATAAATTTCTGTTTCCAACAGTTTACATCTTTGAAAAACCGTTTTTTTTTTTCGTAAATTGGTGGATAGGTGCGATTGAAATTTGGGAGTAGAGAACGTGATAAGCGAGCAATAAACAGAAAGTTTACTCAAGCGGAGGAATTCTCAGAGCACTTTTCCTTCTCGTTTTTCTACTCACCTGTCAATCGCTAATTGCCGCTCCGATCGCGTCCTTGATCCTTTTTCTCCGTGCTTTCGCCCATCGATCGTCCTTTCCGTGCGCCTCCGTGACACGAAAAAAATACGTGATCCAATTTGTTTCGCTACGTGACCGTATTTTTGTTCTTTTGCTTCGGAAGTAAAACGAAAGAAATTCACACCGTACCATTATTATTATTATTGTTATTCTACAAATTGTTGTATTCCGCGGCTCGCGATTCTTTGCGTTGGTTTATTATATTCAATAGGTACGCGGTAGGAGAGCCTGACGGAAACTGGGGCGAAATATGGGAGCTATTCTGCGCGTAGTACTATTCGACTTTATTAGACAGTTCGGTGACGTTCGGTGCGTGAAGACCACTAGACAAAAATCTGCTGTTTCGACGGAAAAGATTTCTAGATATAGGTTCGGGAAGTACGAGAGTAGGGGTTGGTCTCAGAGGTCAATGTAGGGAGAGGCGGTGAGGTCTAGGTTCAGCGATGAGTAAAGGATGATGTGGAGGTCTAGGTTTCGGGGTGACTAACGTTAGGATGATGCGGATTTGTTTACAGTTAAGGAAAGGAGGCAGGATGACTAAAAACTAATGAAAGATAGGAGAGAGGTATACGACAAAATCTCTCTTCCTTCGTTTCAAAAATGAAATTTCTTTACGATTATTGTTATTATTATTATCGTCGTCGTCGTTGCAATGTTCTCAATTGAATTTGTCTGAGAAGCAAAGAAATTCACTTTGCGCTATTACATTATTGCATAATGGAAATCTGAATCTCTCTGCTTGTGTCGCTGAATTCAATTTATCAGAATTTCATCTTCGTCAATTGCTATATGCACGTCTGTCGGCCAGATACAAAGCTATTTTGATATAATTAAACCACTCAGCTAGTCGAAGGATGCCTTGTTTACCGTACTCCACAGGGACATCCTGATGATCGTGGCGGCGGGGTCCTCGAATTCCGCGTCAATGGGTATAACATCGCTCGAAATGTCCCGTCTCGATTTAGCACCCACGTCACCGCACTTATACAAAGAACAGATTCCCCGTTTCAATTTACAATTCATCTTTGTTTACGTACACACGTCCGGATCTTTCATTAATTCTCATCCGACATTCGGTTTCACCTCGAGACGTATAAAAAGCATCTAGAAACTTCCTTCAGACTGTCGTGCAATTCTTCTTCCTCGTTCTTAAGTAGAACTGTGTCTAGGATAAACGAACAGGATTTATCTCGTGCAGAATTTCCATTAGATTTCAATCAATGGAAGTATCTTCGTTTTTCTTTTTTTTTTTAATAGCTTTGTCGAATTTCCGCCCATTTTCGCTAATCGTCCGTTTTACCTAATTCTGTTTTCGAAGCTGAGAACTTTTAGTTGGTGAGTTGGAACGGTAAACGACGCGAATTCGATACGTTCTTTTGCCATTTACTTCCCTTCTGAAACTTAGAGGTAGAAAACGCTGAAAATCCGTAGTATTCAAATGACAAACGATGCAAGTGACATAATTACTTTGGAACATTGATTTGCCAATTTTTCAACTTTTCTAATAATAGAAAGAAATTTTCTTTGTGTACGAAAAAATGATTCAGCTCCTTCTTTCTATTGCTCCACATATTCTCGTTTCTTTTCTTTGTGTTGCAAGCTGTTGCGGTTAGGTTAGAGAACTGCCTTAGGCTATGCCTTGCTTCTTGCAGTAGTATGGTAATCAGTATTCTGCAACAAAAACGTAATAATGGTAACACTGGATATTTAAATACGCAATTCACTGGTTTCTTCATAAATTCCATATTATCGAGCTTGAACTCCTTATTTTGAAGTATAGCAAATGTGATCGAAAGTGATGCATAGTGATTTATATTTTTATACCGACAAGTCGACATAGTCGAAAAACTGAAATTTTGAAGGAGAAAGAAGATGAATTAAAAAGAAGTAATTTTATTGCTCGTTAATGACTTGTAAGAAGTATAAAATTTGCTTAACATGTACAGGGTGTCCCAGATTTAAGACACCAAACTTTGTCAATATATTCTATAAGTCTAAGAAAGAAAAACATATTAGATGAACATAGGTTGTTAAATGCTTTATTAAAAAGTTATAAACAAAAACACGGAATTCGAAAGGAACAATTAAGCGATATTTACATGTAAATAGTTTTATATGAGCTGTGTGTAGTCATTAAATTTTGTTTCTTTTTAGTATTTATATTGCATTCACAACTTGCTCTGTTGAGCCAACCAGCAAATTTGATAATGTGAAAGCATGCTTGGAGGGTCTCGTGAAGAGGGTGTACGCGTCGTCCTGCCGATCCCTGTCCTCCCCTACGCGAACAGGCCCAGGGAAAGGCCCAAAGGGGCGGAGTCACCCCCACCGAGCGCGCTGGGCCTGGCTTCAAGATGCTCGCTTCACCGTCTCCGGGACGGATTTTCTCACACCAATTTTACTGTTTTTCTCGAATTTCGCGGTCACCTGGATCACTTTTTTCACTTACACGTTGTCAATTGTAAGAGAATTCGAGGGCGCCGTCGAGACGGACATTCGGGCGGATGTTTATAGTAATAGGAGTAGGGATATCGGGCCCGAAGACTACATACGACGCCACGAGCATTGTCAACCAACCCTCGAGGCCCTTGGCGACGCACATTTGGCAACGGCGGGAAAAAGGGGCTTTCCTAGTCGGAAAGCCAGTCTTGGTTACAGAGTCGCACGGTGACGATCTAAGCAAGTTAACCCACGCAATATTCAATAAATCGATTTCTATAAAATACGCGTCAATTTCTCAATTCTCCTTACACGGTCGTCCCGAAATACGCTCACAATAGTTGCACGTCACGATAATGTTACCTCATTTCCTGTCGCCCTGCGGTCGACTGTGCTCCTCTGTCCGCGTTACGTAAATCTTCGCCGCTCTGTATATGTAGTACGCGTGTTGTTTCTCTTCTTTTTCTTCTTCTTCCCTTTCTCAACGTGCATTTTGCTCGCTCGACGGTGCACAAAAGGCGCGAAACAATGAAACGCGGAAGGGAAAAAGCGCAGCTTTTCGAAATGTTTGCCCCGTCCATTCTCACAGTCGGCTCTTCTTTATCTCGCCTGTTGTCTACAGCATGCCTCTTAAATGGAGGAACTCGCTACGTTGAGGGTGTGCACTGTAAACTGCTCGTTTTAGTCGAATTAGCACCGGGAATGTTTGTCCTCGCGAACAGTTTCAGAAGATGAGTAAGTTGTTCGGCGTTGAAAAAAGGGAAAACAAAAAAAATTGGAGCTGGTTTAAAATTTGTAAAAAAGAGCTGTTTCTTTTGCAATCGGTGAGTAAAACGTAAAGAACAAAAGTAGGTGTAAATTAATCCTCGGGAGGAAACTTTTCAGTGGAAATTCCTGAGGATTTATACAATTCCATCCCGAGAATTGTTAACTAAACACACGGAAAAATTTTGAGTTATTCCTTTCGTAGAAAAATCTTAACAGTTGGTGAATAAAAATTGAGAAA
>NW_017100368.1:323466-329320 GCF_001263275.1 Habropoda laboriosa
AGTAAGTGTGTATTAACTTCTCTTGAAATTTCCCAGATAGGAAATTCCCGAAGATTTATGATTTTATTCCGGGAATCCTTGAGGAGACACGCAGAAAAATTTCGAGTCAATTCTACTGCAAAATAATTCTCAACAGTCGACGAATGAAAATGAAAAGAAAATAGAAATATGTGTAAATTAATTTCTCTTTAGTCGGTGAAAATGATTACATATTCGTGGATTAAGTTTGATTTCTCTATTAAAAGGGACGAATGAATTCTTTGAGCCACGAAAAGTGTTACTTTCTTGGAAGTTTCTTGGAATGAATAATTTTCAGTGGAAATTCCTGAGGATTTATATAATCTTACTCGGAGAGAATTCTTAAGAAAAGGCGCGGAAATTTGGTGAAAATTAATCATTTCGGTGGACGTTTAAAGAAAGTGCGAGGGGGAATTAGAGCGGAAAGCGTTTAAAGAGCCGCTAGGAGAAGCGTTCATCGCGAACAACTGAGAATTTGTATATACTAAATGCATTTCCGATTGATACACGTAACTCTTGCCTAGTATATCGCGGCCTGTGAAATTATGATATGCGTGTTGAATGAGAAATTCGTCCGCTTACCTTATTAGTCGTGAGTAATGATTACAAATTGCTGATCACGATGTACTCTCGTTCATTTTTGCAAGCGTCGAGGTATTCTTGTCGGCGAAGGAACGCTTTAAAATGTTTATTCGCAATTTATGCTCGTGCATAATTCAGATCTCGATATGTCAATGATATTAATACCCGGCTGAAATCGGGAGAATTGTGAAATTCTTAATTGATGAATAATAAAGCAGATTTCAATTCTCTGCAATGAAGGGAGTCTTATTGTTTCGCTATCACTTCCTTTCCTTTTAATATTCGTTCTTTTTTTTGTAATTCAATCACCTCAGATTGCTTTCCTTCCACTTTAGAATTCTCAAATTTTCCATTGATTCGAATGAAAATTCATAGGAACAACGAAGCGAAGTGTTAGCAAAATTGTCTTCCTTACGAAATCTTCAATTCTTTCATTTTCTGGTATTTATCTCAAAGTACATGCTTGTATTCTTGTCTGCCTAAAACGAGAGAAAGCCTTAGCAGAATTTCTTTGAAATCATCAATTTTCTCGGTTTGATATTATTCATCTCATCAACATTTCTTCGAAATCCTCAATTTTCTCATTTTCTATCATTCATCAAAAAACACCTGTTTCTCGTCAGTTTCTTCGAAATCCTCAATTCTCTCATTTTCTATTCAATTCATCACAAAACACCTGTTTCTCATAAAAATCTCACTAAAATTTCTTCGAAATCCTCAATTCTCTTATCATCCATCTGTATTTCTATTCAATTCGTCACAAAACACTTGTGTCTCGTCAAAATCTCGTCAAAATTTCTTTACAATGGCCAATTTTCTTATCATCCATCTGTATTTCTATTCAATTCATCACAAAACACTCGTTTCTCATAAAAATCTCGTCAAAATTTCTTTAGAATACCCAATTTCCTTATTATCAATCTGTATTTCTATTCAATTCATCACAAAACACTCGTTTCTCATAAAAATCTCGTCAAAATTTCTTTAGAATACCCAATTTCCTTATTATCAATCTGTATTTCTATTCAATTCATCACAAAACACCTGTTTCACATGAAAATCTCTTCCCAAATCTTCAATTCTCAGAATCCTCAATTTTCTTATCATCCGTCTGTATTTTTTATCCATTCATCAAAAAACACATGTGTCTCGTCAAAATCTCGTCAAAATTTCTTTAAAATCATCAATTTTCTATTCATCCATCTGTATGTCTATTCAACTCATCACAAATCACCTGTTTCTCATAAAAATCTCGTCAAAATTTCTTTAGAATACCCAATTTCCTTATTATCAATCTGTATTTCTATTCAATTCATTAAAAAACACCTGTTTCTCATCAAAATCTCACTAAAATTTCTTCTGAATCCTCAATTTTCTTATTATCCATTCGTGTTTCTATTCAATTCGTCACAAAACACTCGTTTCTCATCAAAATCTCGTCAAAATTTCTTTAGAATACCCAATTTCCTTATTATCAATCTGTATTTCTATTCAATTCATCACAAAACACCTGTTTCACATGAAAATCTCTTCCCAAATCTTCAATTCTCTCATTTTCCACCACTCACCTGGAAACACCTGTTTCCTTCTCTCCTTAAAAAAAAGTGACGACACAAAGTCTCGTCGATAATTTCGTCAAAATCCCCCATTCTCCGATCTGAAAATTCCCCCAACGTGTAAAAAAGTTCCACAACACCCATAAAACTTCCTCGAAGATGCACCTGCGTGTGCACGCACGTGCAACACGCTTCCACGCTCCAGCTGCAACCTGGTAAACGTAATTACACAAGCAGGAAGAGAAGAAGAATAAGAGGCGAACAGAGAAAGAAACGGAAGAAGACGTGTCCTCGGGGAACGGTTGCACGTTATTCCACGAAAGAACATCACGCAACATTGCGAAAGAAGATTTTCGCGTGCGATTTCATTTCCATGCCAAGATCCGTGTCGATTAAGCGTTGACCCAGCCGGGATGCCGGGCTTTAATTGCAGTCTGAACGGCGGCGATCGGCGAACGATCGGACGTCACGTGACGTCGCACGAGTGTGACATTTTAATAATTCTTAATGCAATGGGAAGACGCCTGGTGTTAAAGGCGAAGGTTCTCGAGGAACTCGTGTGCAAACTCGTGGATAAAAGGATCTGCTTTAGTGCCACTGTGTTTCTTCGATTTTCATTGAATTTATTTATATTTGTTTCACTTTTATCGACGATTTATTCAATTTTTCGGGAGTTGTGCGAAGTTTGTCGAATTTTCTTTGAGAATTTATTCCGAGTGAATTCTAAGCTCAACATTAATTTACGAGTGACTTTTCTTAATTACCTTCTGAATCTTGATTTTTGATTTTCTGCAAAGTGTAAAAGTTTCAATTTTATGCCTCGTTGCAAATTCCACCTCTTTTTCAGTATAAAACTCATTTACCAGTGAATTTCCTTAATTATTTCTTTAATTTTTACGTTGATTTTGTGTAAAATTAAGTTTCCCGTTTCGTCGGGTTAGAAAATTGATCCACCAATGCGTGAATTGTTTGTGGAATTAACAGAAGGAGTGAAAAATAACGTCGAAGGAAATATCTCAAGTTCAATAATATTGAAAATATTTGCAAAATATGCCAGTGACGCGAGGCACTCTTGCCCACGGCAATTAGAGAATTTATTCCACCGTGCAGTCTTTATTCGCGAAACAGTGGGCAGATAAACGAGAGCAATCTGTTTTCCCTAACGTAAATATCAGAGAATATCGAATAATACGTGAAGTGTATCGTGGAACTGACAGAAAGTACTCTCTGTTTATCGTACTAGCGGTAGCATCGCAGATAAGACCGACAACTCACTTCTATTTAACTTCCTCTTCCTTCCTATGGCCTTTCCTTCGAACCAGAAAAATAACATGCGCAAATTCTCGCGTTAATTGACACTTAAATTCGAATGATTCACGGGAAACACATACGTGTGAAGTGAAAAAAGAAAAAAGAGAAAAAGAATGTTGGAAAAGGTGACTCAACCCGTCTCTGTCGTTGACACACGAAAAAAATTAGCATAAATAGTAAACAAGACGTGGAACAGGTAGAGAAGAGAATCGTTCGTTTGTTCCGCCGGTCTCACCTATTATCGAAGTAGGGGGAAATTAACGAGCACATTAAAGGAGAACGCACGGTCCGTTTGAAAAGACGAGCGCGCGAATACGTAATTAAACGAATTCCACGAAGTTAGCGGAGTTCTCCGGTACAGACCGGCAAGTGAGTCACGATCGTGACGAAGCTGTCGCATTTTCTGTCGCGCTATCGGTGGATTACTCAGCTGTCTAGATAGTGTGATGAAAAAGTTGACGTACAGAGTGTCCAGTTGCTAGTTGCCTCACGGATGGCACGCGGAACATATTTGACGGAGGAAAATCGACCTCGCGAAATCTCAATTATTTCCTCGAGGATAACAGAACAACCGTAGCAAATTTTAATCATGGACTTCGGAAAGTAGTTGGGAAAATTACAGTGTGGATTGTCTCATCCTCCTGTACACCCTACAATTCGGGAAGCTTGAGGAAAGTAGTAACGAAAGAAAGCCGGCGTCGCTAGGTTCTCCTCAAATTCAAAGTGCAATTACCTTCTTGAGGATAAACAGAAGAGTTGAAGAAAATTTAAGTGATGGATTTTGGAAGTTACTTTTGAAAGTTACGCAGTGGCTTGTTTTTTTGCCATTTTCTGTGATTCTTTAATGACGCATACATCGAGAAAGCTCGAGGGAAATATTAAAAAGCGTAATACAGTTATTTTCTTGGGAGTGACGGAGAAGAGCGGAGGAAAATCGCAATCATGGATTTTGGAAGTTAGTTTCGATGATTGTGTAGCTTATATCATTTTCTCCGTTTCTTCAATATTACGCAATACAGAAAGTTTCAGCCTCGTGCTCTGTTAATCTAAGAACGCATCCTTCAAATTCTTGTCTAACTTCCATTTCTATTTACGTTTGCATACATGATTGATGACGTGTCTGAAATGGCACGTGCTCGTGTACTCGTGCTCGTGTTGTGTTTAGATATTGTGATTGTCAAGCTTAGAGTTGTGTACATGTTGTAGAATGAAACTTGAATGAATTTTGTAGAATATATTAAGAGTGTTTCTTTCTTTCTTGCAGGAACCATGTTGACAGACTGGGAGGTAATGCCGTCCATTCAGCTCGGTGATTTCACCCTCGAGTTCGAGCTGGCAGCACCTAGCGCCGAGCTGCAGGAAGTCGCGAAAAAGGAGCTGCGCGAGTCGCCTGAACTTCAGAAAGAATCTATCGCACGATTTAAGGAATTACTGAAAGGTATTGACGATGCAGTCTCGTATTTTTCTACTTTCAATTCACTGTCGTAACTATTGGAGTGGAGAATTTTGTTAGACCGTAACGTTTGGGTGCCTTCGATTGGTAGTAGATGACACACTATTTTCGCGAGAAAAGGGACCTTAAATTTTTATATAAAAAGGCACAGGTAAGGTAAAGGTACCAGTAGTTGACCAGTTAAGAGAAATCCTCCACGCGAACAATAGTAACCCTAACGTTTGGGTGCCTTCGATTGGTAGTAGATGACACACTAAATTTTTATATAAAAAGGCACAGGTAAGGTAAAGGTACCAGTAGTTGACCAGTTAAGAGAAATCCTCCACTTGCTCTCTCATTAAATAGCGAGAGTCGATGCCTGAAGATACTCTTTAAGCCTTCTAGATTATGTAACAGTACCAATTTTAAAAAAATGTTAGGTTATAAAAATTTTAAAAACATATTTAAAAACTCAGTAATTGCTTCAAAAGTTGACCACTCTTAAATATGAAAAAACTAGTAATTGACCCTCTGTTCGTTAGTAGTTGACCACTTATACTAGAAGGAGGGTTAAAGCAATAATGTTGGCAATCATTTTGGTATTGTTTATCTTCAACAATTACCAGCACAAGTTATAATTAGAATGGAAAGTAGAAATAAAACAATTCAATTCCATAACAAGTTCAATTCGGGAACAGAGTAGACGTTGCGAGTTCTGCTCGATTTCGTGGGCTTATTGATATGAGAAACTACAGCCTTCCACTCATAGTCCAGCACATCAGGCTTCTCTGGCCACTTCCATAATCGCCCGTACATTTCCATGGATGAAATAAAAATAAAAATAAATAATTAAGTAAATGCATTTGAATTTCCCGGTGGTGTTTATAACATTACGCACATGGTTATTTTAAAAAAGTGGACACTGGACGGAGTCAATAATTGACCGTGGATCAGT
>NW_017100368.1:329673-379622 GCF_001263275.1 Habropoda laboriosa
TATGGAACTGTCTCTGGACACCCAAAAAGTTAAAACTGGTGTCCACTTGTATAGTCGGGGCCACGATATAGCGAGGTCGTAAAATCGGTTAGGCGTCAAAGTAAACATGTTTTAGCTGCCGGGACCCCGAAATTGACAGAAATACGAGCAGATAAGTACTTGAAACCATTGTCAGGACCGTACGAAGAATTCTTGTATCCAGCGAAAGTCAAACTGATTCTAATATATTTACTGAAAACTGCATGCAGCTAGGACAAATTAGGGTTTCTCCCTCTGGGGGAAGCCGCTTTTGGAAGTACGGTTACAAGTAAAGGTCTTATTGAGGTCTTTAACATCTTCATTTACCTGCTCGTGTTATATACAGATAGAAAATGCAAAAGGATTGTGTAGCTTTAATATTAACATATTTTCCATTTGTAAATGAAATACCATTTTCTACTTGAAGTACCAAATCATATGCTACCATTCGTTTATTGTTGGAACCCTCAAACAGACTGCAACACACGGCCTTGAGTGCCGATTCTTGAGAGTTTAATTTACGACCTCGCTATATCGTGGCTCCAACTATACGTTTCTCTAAAAATTGGTCAACTACTGATACCTTTACCTTAGCGAGGGATATCTGAATCTCAATTTTGAAGGTGTGGCGACCAGCTGTAGTGCAGAAGCAAGCATTTGCTGCGCGGACGACCAACACGGTTCAACAAAGCTATTTTTGAGAAAACCGTTTTAGTCTGTTTAATGTTTAGTAAATCTAGCAATGCATGTTTTCGTAGAAACTTCCATCAACGGTCTCAATAGCAATTTGCCAGGTCATAAACCAAGGGTTGCCGAAAGGTCCGCGTACGGGCCCAGAGGCCCGGGCCACATGTCTCAAGTACCGAACCTGAAGGAAAATGCGCTGCCAAATGCGCTACAGCGGACAATACGCCCCCACCATAATTCGCCGCGGTCCTGGAAAAAGCGCGCAAAGGACTAGCGGCGGGTTAAAGACAAAATTCCTGATTGGTTGCGACCGATACGTTGGGAGTAACCAATCAGGAAAAAGAAGAGGGTGAGAAAGAAGCTCGCGAGGTGACTGGAAGTCAGTCAGTCAGGGTAAGCGGTAGGCAGTCAAGTGTAAACCTCGCGAGCCAGCTAATTAGTAAAGACTTTAAAAGAACTTACTGTGTGGGTACTAAGCAACCCAGATACACGCACTATCCTCCTATCCATTGAAGACACTTACAAAGGGATTCGAATTTTTTTAATACTGTGGAAATTCGAATCTCTTCGAACCTAATTCGATACTTGAAACTCCTGAAAGTCTTGAATCTTGAGTCTGTAAGGTTTCGGTAGACCTTGGAAGTCTTGAAATTCTTGAAAGCTTTGATAGATCTTGGAAGTCTTGATAGGTCTTCAAAGCTTTTATGTATTTTATGTCAACGATACTGCTTGTGTAAAGGCATTCAAAATGTTTGCAAGATACTGAATACTCACCAAGTTTCCAAGCTCTCAAGTCTTATCGAAGCTTTCAAGACTTTGAAAATTACCAAGACTTTCAAGAGTTCCATTATTTATTTATTTAAATTGATTGGCGGAAATAAATTTCCATTACAAATACAATATATTAATACTATATGTGACGAGTATCCTTACGACGGCGGTAACACAATTATACAAAAAGAAGATAGTTTCAGTACAAGAGACAAGAATGTGTTTACAAAATATAAGATCCAACGTACTCTCATGGAAATTAATGATAGAATTATGTTATAATAAATATTAGCTGAAATATTAGCGGACATTAAGTAAGTAGAGTTGTTCACAAGCAAAGTTGGAGACAAAGCAAAAGAAATTGGCAAAAAACCAATTAACGTGAGGTAATTTGAAATTTACAGTGATCGAGACAAACCTAGGAGATAATATTATTCTAAACTATTACGCGAATATTAAACATTTAACAGTCGATCGCGTATTTTAAATTATCTTCAATCCTCAACAGCGGAGAGAGATCTGAAGATACCTTTGGAGAACGAGGCCTGGCTGATCCGATTCCTCAGGCCGTGCAAATACTACCCAGAGTCAGCGCTGAAGTTGGTCAAGAATTACTACAACTTCAAAGAGAAACACTCGAACGTGTACAAGGATTTGAAGCCTAGCAGAGAGAAAAATATCTTCGAACAGAATATTCTGCAAGTGTTGCCAAACCGAGATCAACATGGACGAAGGATATTGATCATTGAATTGGGGAAAAAATGGAAGCACAATAAGTGTAACTTAGACGAGGTGTTCAAAGGTTGTGTGCTCTATCTAGAGGCCGCCATGTTGGAACCAGCTACTCAGATCGCAGGTGCTATCGTGATCTTCGACATGGACGGACTCAGTCTTCAGCAAACTTGGCAATTCACGCCGCCGTTTGCTAAAAGAATAGTGGACTGGCTGCAGGACGCTGTGCCACTCAGAGTGAAGAACATACATATCGTTAATCAACCGTACGTGTTCAACATGGTGTTCGCGTTGTTCAAACCGTTCCTTAGGGAGAAATTGAAGAGTAGGGTGAGTTGAGAATTTGTCGAGGTTTTTTCAAAATTTTTCCACATTTGCAATTATCTGGTTCTATTAACCTTCGGACGGCGGAGGCCGGGTCACTTCTGACCCGGATTTTAGATGTCCCCTGTCTCAACCGACTTTCTGAACAGTGTCACGACTCTCCTCTCCACATATCTGTCTCATAATTTTAAACGATATAATGCCTAATCAAATGAAGAAACGTGGCTTCGTTTGCGTACGAAAGAAATTCTAGCGTTGGGTCATATTTGACCCGGCATCCGCGGTGCGTGCGTCAAACACGCCATCCGCTGTCCGAGGGTTAGAAAGGAAGTGTTTGAAAGAAATTTTAACCCTTTCGTGATCAGTGAAACACATACTTTCTACTTGAGTACTCGAGTTGAAATTGATTTCAATATTTCCACGTCTGACATTTACAATCTCGGAGTTATTTGGTTTTATTAAAGAGGAGCCGAGGAAAAAAAGGACGAGGGTTTATTTTTTGCCTATTATACTAGGGTGGATTGGAAAGTTCGTGGCCTAAGTATGAAGGATTGCAGCTAAATGCTTGTCATTTTTACCGAATAATATGTAATTAATTGTGTACTAATGTATACACTTTCGTGTCTCTGTCGTCATTTTTCTAGAGCATAGTGAAGTAGAGGTATTTGCAGTAGATGGAGTGGAGATGGACAAAATTAGAAAACGTACAGCGATCCAATACCTGAAGGTAAAGGACCTCACTTCGAAGATCATTCAAGGACCTTGCAAAAATTATTCCAAGTCCTTGCGAAAATCATTCGAGGTCCTTGCGGTGGTGTCCTTTGTCACCAGGTACTGGATCATTCCTCGCTTCTATTCGTCTCTTCTCCGTCGCTGTAAACGCCCCTACTTCGCCAGCTGTAAAAGAGAACGAAAAACTGACAGAGCCACGAAACTTCGTACGTCGGTACACAAACGATCGCAGATTGCACCGTAAAAATTGCAAGCACCTAACAGCAGTTCTTCCCACTTAGGCCGCGAACTTTTCAATCCACCTCGTAACAGTTGAATACTTATGGAAGTAGTATTTTTTATTGCAGAATTCAGTTTTGTATTTAGAAATGGGAAAAGACACGAAACTTTTGAGCAATAACATTGCACGAAGAAAGAAGACGAGGGTGTCAGTGTTTATAGTATCAATTTTAGGAAGAGTTCTGTTTTATTCTCGAGGAAATCAGAAGTGAACTAAATTAATGAAAAAGTCTCTCACGTAACTTCAATATATAACTTCCTCTTTCCAGATCATCTTCCATGGCACAGATCGCAAATCGTTGCACCAGTACATTTCACCGAAATGTCTGCCGGCGTGTTACGGAGGAACTCTGCAGCTTGAACGCGTAACAGGACCGCAATGGTTGTCGTTGTTATTAATGTGCGACAAAGAATACGATGGTACGAACTATGAGTATGAAAACAGTGAATTAATTATATCTTCTAATCGAAATAAACGATACTTTTATGCAACAAATATACATTTCTTCTTCCATTTTCCTCATGCTTTCTTCAATTCCAAACGAGAATATCATTAAGAAAATTAACGAATCGCGTTATTGTTGAAAGTAGGAGGTATAATTCTTATTTTAACAATTATTAATTATTGTTCTAACGTTTAACAGTTAATAATTGTCGATTAATTCTTTTTCTTACTTCTTTCAGCGATCAACTCGTACGGTTTCAAGAAATAATTCGTCCACTTCGATGTGCCTTCAAGGATGGACAAAGAAGAACGATCGTTCTGTCGAGGATCGATGCTAAGGAACGATTTTCGAGGAACGATGTCGGCTGTGGGTTGTTTCGTCGGTATTACGACTCAAGTTCGGTGTATAACTTATTTATGGACGAATAATCTCTAGTTGACTTTCTACGATATTAACGATATTTTTTGTAAGAAGCATGGAAAGAAGTGAAAAATGTTACAGTCTGTTGCACAGATCAATCGGTCTGGATCACCATAAGAAAAAGTAATTGAATTACCTTGTTAGGTATCCTTGTTTCTTAGATATTAAGAGAATTTTTTCACTATTTTCCGAAAGCAACGCACCACGAGAGAAAAAGGATCGTGGAGAGTGTAATAAATCTTGCTTGATAATGTTGTTCAAATTGTACTGTTTGATTTCAAATTTACACGTAATTTAAGATTCCTATGGTATTGTCGATTAATTAGTTAATTTACTACGAAAATGAATCAGTTCGTGGAACGAAAATTAAAAGGGTGTGTAAAATACGCAAATATTTAAGATATTATTAAAATGAATAATTACTCGTACCGTCGTCGAAGCTGTTTTTCTTCAGAATAATTTCTTTTTATTAAATATTCTTTTACAATTGATCAATTGTACAACAAATCACGTGTATCATATGTTGTTTATCACAAATCGTTGTATATTTGATTTCGAGAATGAAAACTTTCTAGCAGATCGAGTAACAATGATGGATAACAATGTTCATCGAGAATCGTTCTTTCACCTAAGGAAATTTCAAGAATTGATCTATCGATAATGACAAAAAAAAAAAAAAAAAAAAGAAGAAGAAAGAATAATTGTTATCATTCCGATATGATCCATTTATCTTCCTATCTATCGCAATGACAACGAACACGAGACGTTCGCTTTCATCTCGTTTCTCACTTTTACCCCGTTCTCTTCGTTTCGTGTCGATAAAAAACGCGAATCGCGAGATCTCGTTACTTCGTCACGCTTCGACATTGATCGTGTGAGGTTGATCGTCCATTGCAGACGCTCGCTTATTATTTTGTACACTTAACAGGTATATCCGTACGTATTCGACTCTGCAAAAGAAATCGAAAATTAAGCATTACCGCGTGAAAAGTTCCACGCAAACACGGATTGTCCAGACCGATAAGCAGTTCTGAACGCTCGAGGACTATTATTACCCCGATTGTACTTGCAAAACTCGTCGCAGGTTAGGGTAAAATTAGCCTAAACCCGCGGTTAACGTAAATCGTACACTTTTCCTCGTGTTGTTAACGTGAAATGAAAATTAGCCAATCATAAGTTAACCCTCGGAAGGCGAATGGTTTCAGACGGACACGGGAGACGAATGCAGGGGTCGTTTTGACCCGTAGCAAAATTTCTATTGCTCACGGGCTTCAAGAAGGAATCGGATATAAATTTGTGTGTGCATGCGTACTAGAAGAAAATTTAGTCGATTTTCTCGAAAACGAAGCCTCGATTGAAAAACATTTACTCCATATTTTCGACTTATTTTCTCATGTAGAATCACCTCCACCACGGTTGTACCGTCAATACTGGGACACCCTGTATATATTTTATATTTTCCTTGGTTATTTACACTTGGTACGTAAAATAGGTGTATTTCCTGCACCAAACATAATCTGAGCCGCCTGACTTTATCGCTGTCGAGTCAAAACGACCCTGCATTCGTCGTACGAGGGTTAACACGCTAAGCGCCATGTCAATCACCGGTGACTGACAGTATACTTTTCGTTCGGGCCGCGTCAGTCACTGTTGACTGACGATATACAATTTAAAAAATTATATTCTTCTATTAATAAATTTTAAATAATTCGGAGATCGTAAAAGAGTGAACCTAAATATTACTTGTTACCAAACAAAAATTTTAACGAGTATTATTAAAACACATGCAGTCTTATCGCAACCTTACACAGAAAGGAAAGGAAGACAAAAGAGGCCTGGCGCTTAACGTGTTATAGAAAAAAGAATCGATCCTAATCAAATTAAAAATCACTTCCAAACTTCACTGTCAGTATAACTAAAAAAAAAGTTGCAAAGAATCTGAAACCATTGACCATTTTTCTAGCCCTTGAAAGAATGAAGAGACTTCGAAGAAGCTTCTTCAGATCCCTCACAAAAATTCCTCGAAGTCGGTGTAAAATTATTTTCCTAATTAGATAAACGCGATCTTAAAGACAAACGATAAAAAGACACACAGCTCAAGGTGGCACACGATTTTCCGCGAGGCTTTAATTAAATCCTGTGACGTAATCCGTGGACGAAGTTGCGCGGCGGGGCAATCAGCATTTGCCGTGCACGGGGAAGATTATACACGCTGCGATGGTTGCGCAACTCAAATCCGTGACATAACACAAACTGGTGCGTAATTACGCAAACGGCACGAGTTTCAGCCACGTTTGAACGTAAAAATTCATTCGGTGATGAAAACAGCCCCCTACTTTGACAGAAGTGCGACACAACCGATTGCGACACAACGAAATATCCGCTTATACGGCGACAATTTTGCAAATACGCGATGCAACGTTCGCTTTTTCTGCTCTTGCAATCGTTTGGTAAAAATAGGGGCATCCGTTCCATATACAATTGTAACATCCGTTTTCTGACGAGTAAGCTGTAGTGACAATTTTATAAATATCCTTTACACCTCCGAGGACAATGGACTCGTATACATACGCGTTCGCAGGAAACAACTTCGTAAATTCGTATAATTTTGAGGAACGAACATAGTTGAAAAGTAGCTGATTTGAAAATTGATTCATTTATGAATAGCTTAAGAAGCATATAATTTAGTTAGGATTTATATTTAAAAGAGGAATTGACGTATAGATCCAGTGAAAGGGTTAAATCGTCGTGAAATCCCTAGAAAAGTAGAAAAAGAAGAATTCGTATAATTACCCTCGAAATTCTTCTCGAACCAGCAGAAATAGTCACAGACACTCTGACCAATAGGTTCGGTAGGCATCTCCATTTCTCCTCCAAATTCAACGGGTAGACATTTCGTTCCCAGATGAGAGATCAAGGTATTCCTGTTTGTACCGTGGAAATGGAGCCTCTTGCGCGTTTTTTCCTGTGAAAAGAAAGAGAAGAGAAAGGTGGAGTGGTGTTTAGTTCAATATCACGACAAAAGGAGGAATAACAGCGAATCATGTTGATCCATCTAAATGAATACATGAGAAACGGTGATTAAAAAAATCCATTAGCATGTTTGGATCGTTGCTTTCACCTTGGCTCTCGATCAAAGGCCAACTGTGCTAAATATTCGAGACAAAGAGGCGGGCTGAATTATTTCGTTAGCAGCTACTCTTCTTTCCTTGTTTTCCATTTCACGGGATTCTTTTGCCATTCAAATTCGCTTTTGTGTCCGCTCGAAAACCGTGGTTTCTGGCGGATAGTAGTTAAACGCCGAACATCGTTCGACATCGAAATCGAAATACAAGTGGAACCCCCTTCCACTTCGACAAAATTCAAGTCCAAACAAGCGTAAACGTACTGCTGAATGTACGAAGAATTTTTGGAAGCGGGGAATGAACGAGCATTCGTTCGTTTGGTTCGAACGCACCTTAACCCTATCGCTACGGCAGATTTTAACGCGTAACGTGGATGACTGACGGTATATTTTTAATCACGGCTGCATCGTTTTGAAATTAAGGGTTCAATCAGACTAGAGGTGCGCCAAAAGGCGCGAACTGTACAGTGTGAGTAAATTTTCAAAGTACCCTTGTCGCCAATAGTAACGAAAGGGTTAAGGTCATCAAAAAATTGCTACTTCCCCCCCTGTAACGCGATTTTAAATTACTCCACACATATATACGTACATATAATGAAGAAAATTTCAAGTTTCTGCTGTTTAAAGAAAACAATAAAATACATGTTATTTTCTGATATATAAAAAATACTTCGTATTTAACCCCTTAACCTATGATCTTTTTCTGACTGTGCATCTAAGGGTCAGTCGTTTAGTGTTTTAGTGCTGTATCAGATAACAAAAGCTAATCTGTTGTAGGTGAACCCCTTGACCTATAGCAACATGTCGGACTCGTGGCAAAGATTTTGGTCAAGATGTGAGAAAAATAGTGATATTAGTAAGAAAAATTCATTGTAATCCTAACTTTCGTTTGAATTTGCAAGACTGAGGATTACTAAATGTTATTAATCCGTAACAGGTTCGCTTTCGTTACCTGACACAGTAGTAGAACAGTAAATGGCTGACGCTTAGATGCACTGTCAGAAAAGAAATCATAGGTTAAGGGGTTAACTACATTTAGTAATTCTCAGTGTTATAAATTCAAACGAAAGTCAGGATTGCGATTAATTTTTCTTATTAACATATCCTGACTGGAATCTTTGTCACGAGTGTGACTCGTTGTTAAGGGGTTAATTCTAACTTCCTGCGCTCTTTATACGATATTCGTAGAAAGCGGAACATATCAAATCTTTGTCACGAGTGTGACTCGTTGTTATAGGTTAAGGGGTTAATTCTAACTTCCTGCGCTCTTTATACGATATTCGTAGAAAGCGGAACATATCTCCCGCGTTATAGGGCGTCCTATTGTACCACCTTTCGATCAAGTGCAAAATTTTTCATACAAAAAGTGATCGTCTGA
The DNA here is from genome assembly GCF_001263275.1 of Habropoda laboriosa. Classification (NCBI taxonomy): domain Eukaryota; kingdom Metazoa; phylum Arthropoda; class Insecta; order Hymenoptera; family Apidae; genus Habropoda; species Habropoda laboriosa. Next base: position 338,585 of record NW_017100368.1, read on the forward strand.
AATATCTACCATCAAGAAAGGTTTAAAAATGGCGTAGACCATGTTGAATATGAAAGGTTGATTCACCACGTGGATGCCCTTCAGACGACAGGGTAAACTCCTCTGAACCCATTCCATCACTGTAGCAGCGAATGTTGGGGTGATATGTGTCACGTGGGTCAGCGTGAAACCGTCCATGTTCAACATTACGTGTACACCACCGATCTGAAACAGAAGACAGACAAATTTTTAAGCAATCCTTCGAAATGAACCCCTTAACGCGCGCATTTCTTTCAACTTGATATGCCAAAAATGGTCAGCTTTACCTTCTTCTAAATTATTTCCTGCGCGTGTAGAAGGAAGTTTCTGTTATTACATGTTTGCCATAGTAGAAAGCGTAACGCAATACGGAAAACGAGAGAAAATAATTAAACAAAATTGCAGTTATCGGAGGATTACTTGTGCACGTGTGAGCGTTAAGGGGTTAAAGAGGCGAAGAATTTATGGCGGAGGAATGTTCAGTGACGTAATACACGTCGAATTATACATTTCAAACGAGGCTTCCTCTATAGGGCCTCCATAGACGCCAAATATGAATCAAGAAGGTCAACAACTTGTGGATTGCAACATATACGCCTGCCGAAAAGTTTCGGACACCTGTGTACTGCAAGGATATTCAGAAGAACGTTATAAATCTGAGAAACGTCGAATCAATCTTTCGTTAAACCAAATCTAGCAAATCCAAGTAAATTGTTTATCGATACCTGTGACACTTTGATTGCAAATCTATGAAAGATCGGTGGATTCGATATTAGCGCAAGTTGATAAATCGTCCTAAACTTTTGAGTGGCAGTGTACAATGGTAACTTGTCTCGGCGACGAACCATCCGGCGTGGACAATGGTACTCGGAGAAATTTGACCAAGTGGCGCGTGTCGACTTGGAGCGAGCGCCGTCCCCTATAGACACCAAATATGCGTCCGGAAGGACGGTGTCGCGCGGTCTATTATACATTCGGTCATAATGCATAACTTGTCGTTTCCAAACTATCTCCGACCACTTCCGTGAAACTTTCATTTCTATTTAATTATTTTCTTATTATTTCGCGTGCAAATTAATTATTTACCATTAATTACCAAATGGGACGATAAAATGATCGACAAAATTGTCAAAGTGTTCCTTGTCGTTTGTAAGAATTTGTTTGTATTTGATACGTACCTGTGTCTTGGGCTCAGCCATGGCCGCGTCCAGCGACAGCATAACAGATCGTAATATCTCGTCGATGCTGACGACCTTAGTATTCCATTTCCTCCCTGAGTTAATTAAAAGCAATCTGCAACCATCTTTCGTGCGTTCCGGCAACGGTATTACAATTTCTGATGACAAAACCTTCTTCTCGGTGCTGGGTAATAATTTGGAACAGTAGCGCGGGTTGTTCTTCCTGAACTGGTAGAACCTTTTCATCTGTGAAATTAAGAGAATTTTGGAAATGTGATTTAGTGTTTATTTTCATTTCAATTAAACAGAGTTTTACTTACAAGCTCGAAAGCACTTTTTGGATACCATTTGCAAGGTCGCAGGAACTTCTGGTAAAATTCATCGTCATCCGGCACGTTCAGCTCTGGCTCGTCTGAGGATGGAAAACAAGCAGCTTAATACTCTGTAATTATACTCGTTACTTTTTTGCGTAAGAAGCTACATTACAATTTCGAGCGATAAAACGAGCTGTTACATATGATCGTAACAATCAATCATTGCACGCTTAGATTATCCGCTATTAGCGTGAAGAGGAAATTGTTTCACAAAAACGCCTGTTTTTGTTGATTCTCATCGTCACGAGGGAAGAAAATTAAATTCTCCACGACAAGTGGACTAATTTTGGTTTTTGTAACGTGCTATTTTCTGAGATTTGTTAAATGAAAATAAAGGAACCCTTCGAACGTGTAATTTCCTGAGATTTCGCTGAATATTCATTTTATCGTTGCACAAAAACGTCGTAAATTTCTATTCAATTATTTGCCAGAAGTATCACGTGCAATTTCTATCGTCTTCCTTTAAGCTACATTTGGAGAGTGAAACTTTCGTTTTCACTCGACCGGTTCTGAACATTATGAGCGAATTCAGCATGGTCACATCTCGACACTGTTGAATTGCTCGTGGAGTTCCACTCTCAGTTATGGGAACGGTCGTTAGAAAAACGTCGAGTTAATTTCAACTATAATTCGATTATAGAATCGCTTCGATTTTCACTCGAGTAGATTCAATCTTTGTGAAATATTTAATCATATTTATTTGTCTTTTAATCGACTAGGTTGGAGAATATTTATCGAGGATTAAGAGACCCCGATTCAATCTGATTAATAAATGATAAAAACGGTTATCGAATTTAACGAACGAACGTGATTGCTCCTCTGTCAATTATTTGGATTGATTATTTTAGACTTTGAATTTTCTTTCGATTATCAAAATCTGGATAATGTCGTTCCCCCTTTTTCTTTTTCTTATCTTAGTGCAGATGAGGATCGAGTTTTTAAATTTTTTATTAGATTAGACGTCGATCGAAAGCTCTGAAACAGTTCTTTGTGCCTGTTCAAATCTCCATTCTAATTTAAAAGAGAATATCAACGAGTGAAGTGTAAAGCAAGCAAAGGAAGGCCCGCATTGCGATGTGTTTGCTCAGTATTTGCACAGAGGAAGCTTCTTCTCGCGCTCCTGTACCCTAATGAATCATGAGTACAAAAATATTTTTCCTCCTTTGCTTCTCTCCACCTAGCTCCAACAACAGAATGACAAAGAACCTAAAAAAGCGTTCGAGCCCTCCTCTATTTATTTCTCCGATCGATTATCCGTTCATCTCTTGCTATTCAGACTTCTTCGAACAAACCGAAATCTATACTTCCCTTCTATTCATAAAAGCCCGCGCACACTGTTCGAGCTCCAACGTAATCTCGAATATTTCCCAGAAATTTCAAGCTAAAACCAACGTTTGTTAACGGTATTCGTCAAATTGCCCTTAACACGTTAAACGCCTAGCCTCTGTTTTGCTTACCGTTCCGTTCAGGCCACACTTGGCCGTCAAGTGGGCCATGCGAACTGTAAACAGAAGACGACCAACGAAAAGTATACTGTCAGTCACCGGTGACTGACGCGGCCTGAACGGAAAGAATAACGTCAGTCGCCGGTGACTGACATGGCGCTTAACGTGTTAAATTAAGTCTCAACGTCTGTACATTCCACTATCACGATTCTTAAACTTCTATGAAAATTTCCTTTGGATCGAATACAATCCTTCCCAGACTTTCGAACCAACAGATCCTAAAATACGATGTTGACCATCTATCTTCCACAAAATCACCCTCACACTCACCTTACAACCTCTGCAACTTGTATTACCGTGATTTTCAACTCCCTTCAGAAATTTCTAAACAAATTTCTTATCGATTGAAAACAAACTTTCCCAAACTTTCGAACCAACATACCCTAAAACACGATACTAACCATCCATCTTCCATTCACACTCCTCCCATAACTTCCACCACGATCTTCAACCCTTCGTGAAAATTCACAAGCAAAATTTTCTGTCGATTGAAAATCGACAAATCAACAGATCCCAAAGCACGACGCAGACCATTTCCCACAAATTCATCCATACTCTCATTACCTCAGCAGCTTCCATCGTCGTGATTTTGAACCCTTCTTAAAAATTCCTAAGAAAAATTTCCTGTCAATTGCACTTCAACAAATCAACAAATCCTCGAACATGGTACCGACCATTTCCCATAAAATCATCCACACTGCCATAACCTCCACAACGTCCACTTTCAAGCTGAACCCTGACATCCATCCGAAACTTCCAAAGTAAATTCTCCAGTCATTCAGCACCAACAAATCAACAAATTCTCAAACGTGGTACCGACCATTTCCCATAAAATCATCCACACTGCCATAACCTCCACAACGTCCACTTTCAGTCGAAACCCTGACATCCATCCTGAAATTCCAAAACAAATTCTCCAGTCGTTCAAAGTCATTCTTTTCACCAGAGATCCACTCAAGCAACCATGCACGTAGCCATGCTGCCACCATGATCGCATGGCGCCACCAATGGCCACTTCCAGCAACAGCCATTACCTTTCAGCAACATCCTGATGTCCTTCAGTGCCTGTTGAACAACCTCGGGCGTCTCTCGTAGCTCGTCCCTTGCTTTCTCCCTGAAAAACTCATCGGGGTCGTCGAACTCAGCCTTCAACACGTAGTTGCCCAGCTTCAGCTGTGGCACGTCCATTGTCCTCGTGATCTTGTGCTCCGAGACCTTTTGTTTCTCCATAGAGTCACTGGCAAGCCGCTTTTGCGAGCTTACTAGATCGATCTGTCGGACATACATGATGAACCAGCTGATTTTAGACGAACCACAGACGATCTATCTCTCCTTCTTCCTCGACGATCTTCCTCAAAATTCTTTGTTGTTGTTGTGGTGGTGATGGTGGTTATTGGTGTGTGTGTCATATGCTTGTGTGTTGTTCGTGTGTACACCTGACTGCAATGTTCAGATATGTTATAAAGGAATTAAATAATACATTTCTTTGATTTCTCTGAACGGTGTTTGTTCTTCAACATGGTGGATAATGTACCGTGATGAATTTTGAATTGAAATTGAGTAGAGTGTTATTTGGAATTATTCGTGTCGACAGGGAAACTTTGTTAGACGATTATTTCATTTTTGGGTTGGTAAGAAATTGTTCGAAGGCCTGGGTATTAAATACATGGGAGATTTGAAATTTGCAGACATTTGTTAAAATTAAAAACAGTTTCCATTAACGGGGTGTTTCTTCCTTCGATATTAAAGTGGCGGGAAATTTGAAATTGAAATTGGGAAGAGTTATTTGTAATTATTTGTGTCGATGGGAGAACTTTCTTCGACAATAATTCGACTTTTGGGGTTGTTGAAAGTTTCGGAACGTTAAATTCGTGGGAGATTTGAAATTTGCAATTTTTCTTCTGTTGATTATCAGCTATGCCAACAAGGGGCGTGTTTGTGACAATGTAGTGCGACATAAGGTGTACTACGAATGTTTGTCGAGTAGAATAAATATGTAAGAGTTAGTCATAGTGTCGTGCTTAGAATATCTTCAATATTTATAAGAGTTTGTTTCGTGTAAACCTAATAATTGAAATGAATACCAAATTACCTGTCTGCAAACTGTTGTTTAATTGCTAGGACTATTTCAATGCCATTCGTGCTCCATTAGTTATGTTAACCATGACGAATACAAAATACAGTTCAATTCACGTAAACACTGTTACGAGGGAATTCTTACGGTCATTATCTATCCTCGATCTGTTTAATTAGCCAGTCGATCGATTCGTTTGAAAATCAACGCCGTACAAAGTGCACTGTCCACAATCTGCCTATTTATATTACTTATGTACTCATCCTAATCCGACGAGTTCCCCGCCAGATAAGATAATTAAACAGTCCAACCAGTATCTAACGAGTGTACACGATATGTGATGTACTGGACAAACTTTGCTGTCTATCTTACACCTCCTATCATTCATGCACTTGCACCGTTTTCAAGCCTAACAAAATGTAAATAAGACGTTTCCTACTTGTACATTCACCAGGATCACGAATCACATCGATTCTTTTTTTCGACGCATTGGAAATTCAAATTTTCCGGAGAAAGTCTGCTTTTGTTTATCATTGTTACATCGTCGTTCTCGTAACTGACCTCTTCTTTTCCAACGAACGGTTTCGCGAGCAATACTGCAAAATATTTTATCTCCCAATTATATTCGACTGTCGAAATTTTCCGTCAGCTCTCCTGTACGAAACGAAAAAGTTGCTCGATCTAGGTGACCGCAAGATTTCCCTGGAAACACGTGCAAATGAAAAACATGAAAGAAAGTTATCCTGAGCTTGGAAGTATTGAAAATTCCCCCCCGGAAAAATTGCACAAGCGGAATCCACTTTACGGCACAGCAGTTGCAGCTCGATTAAAGGGAGAAGAAGAAAGCCTGAAAAATCTTTCTTTAATCAGCATACCTGAATACCAGTTGATCGTTAAGTCCACTTTCGCGTTAGTTCCACTCAACAGAACTTCTGAAAACGTCTGATCGGTATAATTTCTCCTCTTTCCGCAGATCGAGTTTTCTCTCAACAGTTCAATTTACCCCTGCTTCCTCTTCTTAGTATCCTTTTCTCACGGTGTCCTGTTGATCGTGCTGCACGATGTCATTTCACGGTTTCTGCGCGAAAAAACAGCGTGTCCGGTATCGGGCACACGGATCCTCGAAACAAGCGTGCACTGGTGTACACGGAAAGAGGATACGGTTTTGTGAACACAGGATGATCCAACGTGGCCGAGACACCGGTGAAGACTGCGTTCGAAGCAGGACTCGCGAGTCGGAAATCGGCTGGAAAGTGAGAGCGTTTCTCCCACCTTTGCCTCGGTGTGTTCGTGACAGTGGGAAACACAATGGAGGTTATCCTTTGTAGTGGACGCGGTCAATTAAATTTCAAAGTGGCTGGTTGGAGGTTTTTGTCTGTGTGCGGTATACACGCGGTGTCAAGATGCGAATATTATAATTGAGAATTGACCTGTGCACATTCCTCGCGCCCTTCCGCGGCCGTGATCTGCCGATTACACGTGAATGTCGTGCCGTGTTTCAGCTTGACTCTTCTTTTCCTGGTATTCATTGGAATTTCAATTGAAAGCATACGAGGGAAAGGACGACACGTGGAATCTAAAATAATGAAGTAGGTGATAATGATAACGATATGCAAGATGGGAATTCTGACATTTCGTCAACCTTGAGCAGCAGGATCGACGAAGATGATTGAAGGGTTTCAGATTGAAATGTTTCAAGTAGCAACAAGTAACATTTTCAAGGGATGAGACCTGTTTCACTCAATTATCGTTCAATTATTGTCGAGAAAGATGTTGCATGCGTACAAATAAAACGTGGGAATGAAGGTTTCAAATGAAAACATTTCAAGAAGCAAACAGTATATTTTTGTGACCAGTTGTATCGAACTATTATTCAATTACTGTTGAGGAAGATGGTGTATGTACAAATGAAATGTAGGAATGAGTATTTTGAGCATGCATTGGTGGAAAGTAATTTTTAAAATAATAATTTTTATTTCTTTAATCTCTTTTTTCTCCGTGTCGAGTGTTGCTTAGGATTGCTCTAACGTCAACAGCAATTATGTGCTAGGTCATCCCACAAGTTCATGTCGAATTTTATAATTTAGATCAATATTTCCAGGGAACCTTTAAATTTGATAGAAAAAAAGAAGTAAGTGCCTTCTCATTCTACTTTTTCCTATTTTCCTTTTTGTAAGGCCATGATATCGTTGCTGTAGAATTTCCTTGGATTTTCATTAAAATACATTTCGCTTTCGGCACGAACTTATTGGATGCTTAATTTCTGAAAATGTTGCACGGAATCCTTCAATTATGCGTTAATATATCTCTTCTGAATGATCGCCAGGTCATTTTGTTTTCCCAATTGAAGGATAACAAGTCGTAAAGGGAAACAACTAATTCAGTAACAATTTATTGAAGATTTAATAGTCAGTTCTACGATACATATTGTACAAAATGGACAGATTCTTACTGCTTCTTGGATAATCCTTTACTAAAAATCTGACCAATAAAGGATAGATTAAAACAAGAAAATAAAACGTTCTCTTTGGACGAGGAAAATGGAGAATATCGTAATTTGTTTAAAGATCTCTTGAATCAATCAGATAAATCCGAGGGTATTTCGTAATAAATCCTGGAACATCTTTTTATATTCTGCGTACAGTTACTCTTATTAAAATTCGGACACCGTTTAGAACGGTGTAACTTTTTTTAAATTGGACCAAACGACCGGAGGATTGGTGTACCTGCTAGATGAAGCGTACAAAAGATTTGTAGAAAATTGCAATTTGTCGAAATAGCCGAAAGATCACTTTTTACAACTGTTTTATCTGAGCCTGTAATGAAAATTTAAAACGTACGTTACATGGATCTATGTCAGTTACGTACATGCTGAGAATTTACAAACATTGAAAAATTCTCAAATTTCATCGGAAAGGACAGATTTTAGATTTATTACAGTTACAGGCCGAAAGTCGTGAAAAACTGGCATTTTTACAATTTTTAACCGTTTGGCAACGTTAACCGATTTCGATGAAATTCTCAGCATGTACATAACATCATTTTTTTTTTTATTAATAATAATACATCTACAACTGGCCTCTTTTTAGGCCAACCGGCAGATTTGATGTAATCTGGCGTGTCGTGCGTGAAGGGACATCCTTGGTGGTGTTCCTTCAGCATTGCGTATATAATGATTGTCAATTAGAAGTAATCAATTAGAATTTTGAGTCTTCTGATTTCCCCTTCATTATCGATTAGAGAAGTAACCAGCTCGTTGGGGTGCATGTACATAACTGACATAAATCTGTAAATCATACGCTTCAAATTTTCATTACGGGCTCGTATAAAAGAGTTGTCAAAAATGATCGTCACTATTTTTTTGTCTGTTCCGAGCAATTGCAATTTTCTTCAAATTTTTTGTACGCTTCGTCTAGTAGAGGAGACTGGGACCAAAAGTTACAATTTTGGGAAAATATCAAAAATGACCGAGAAACAATGCAGTTATTCTCTTCACTATTAACTAATTTATTGTTAAATGTATTGCACTTGCAGATGCTATTAAAATGTACGACAGAGTGGCGTGATCGAATTACATGGCAAAAACAATCGAAATCTCTTTTCGTTTTAAAGTTACAACTAGACTGCGGATTTTTATGCAAATTCAAATTTTCGCGAATATAGTTAAAAGAATAGAAGCTAGACAGGCAACTGTTTTATTCGCTAAATATCGTACCAAGTACAGAAAATTCTCCACAAGTGTCAGTCCGCAAGGAATCTAAACCTGACACTTGTAGAGTCAGGGACTACGCCTTTGTAGTTTGCCGAACGTAGACAAGGACAGCGAATAAGTAAATGTTACCAATATGTTAAAAAGAATTTCAGATGAAAAAAAAGGAAAATTAAAGAAATTATATTTTTCTGACAGCGAGCGAGATAACATAGGCGCAGCAATGGCGCAGACCTAGGCGTAGGACCATCTATACTGACACTTGTAGAATCCAAACTGACTGACACTTGTAGAGAATTTACTGTACTATATTTTAGGATTATTCGTATATTTTTGTGTAAATTTTAATGCACAAAAATCCGCAGTCTAGTTATAACCATTGTAACAACTTACCTCCGTAACTTTTCTCTTCTTTTTAACTCCGTCATTTGGTCCAATTTGAAAAAAGTTATACCGTTCTAAACAGTGCCCGAATATTAGTAAGAGTAACTGTAGACAGAACTAAAGGAACACTTAATAAACAATCGTCAGTCGTTCGAAAAAATCTGGTTCACGTATCCTCGGTCGCGACAAATCGGCTGAAAAAATCAAATTGATTCGAACGACCTGCGTATGTACGAATGGACGAATACGGACGACATAGGACGGGCAATATGCGTGCAGTATAACCGCTTCCATTTATTTCAATGCGTTTGATTCGTTCGTTCGGGTATCGACGAGTTATTCGTCCGAGTAGCCTAACGCATTTGGAAATTCAACGTTCAACATAATTGATTCAATCGAAAGTTGAAATTATTTCTCCGTTCTTTTTCATTCCTTACTAAATCCTTAACGTTGTAAGTAAACCGACGCATTAATCAATCTTTTCGAACTATTTGTCTCTTCTAATCTTCAATGAAGTTTCAAATACTTACAATCATTCCTATTCGTTTTCTCGTTCTATTTAATTAAACGCAGAAGTGAGGAGGTTACACTCGAGTGTTGTACAGAAATTTCTCCGTGTCATTATCTTATGTTAAGCTTTCCTATTGTCCCAGTTTTGTCATTGCGCCACAACGTATTTGTCTGCCCGAGACTCGGTACTTGGGTCAAGTTAGGAATCGTTACATAAAGATTCCCTCGAGTTTCAGCAATTTTGTTAATTTATACCTACACGCCTGGTCTGGCTGTAACTTCTTTTTTTTAAACGAATAAATCTGCAAACTCGATCATTTCCTCCTGGAAATTTCCTGCTCAAAAAGTTTCCATACAAAACACGAGTGTCTGTACCGTTGTAATTATTATACTTCGGACAGATTATTCGATTCGCAGGATTGTCTCGGCGTATAATGATCGAGTTGCGCAATTTCGCGAAAGGAAATTAAACGTTACGATTCAGTTTCTTCGTAAAATTGATGCGCTCGAGATCGCGATTGCGAAAGATGCACGAGCAAACGAGGAGAAAGCTCACAGAACTGTAAGTAAACACTTCAAAGCGTGAAAGTTGGACGATATGAAAACTCTCTTCAATGGCGACACCTTTGCTTTATCTTAGAATCGCATTAAATTGCTACACATTCAGTGTGAGACAGTCATTTCTGCCAAGGGCGAATTTTTCGAAAATTTCATCACTGCACGAAACTTCTCTTTTCAGTGTCACTTTTAGGCTATTAGATTAAAAATCACTCACTAATTTTTATTTCACTGTCCGAAGTAAATTAGACGGTACGACAAAGGTGGAAATTTTTTCGATAAACCAATCATTTTATCAGGAATTTCACAAAAAGTACGATGGATTATTTATTTGCACATTTAATTAGCTTTACTAGTGTTCGTTAATATACCAGACACGTGCTATCTTTTATTGCATAGAAACTTTCTAGTAAAAAAGTACACTAATTTTTAATCTTAAAATATGTTCAAAACGAATAAAACACGACGAGCAATTTTCTTTTTTTTTTTTTTTGGAAAACCATTTTTAGTATACACAAACAGTAACCTTTTGTACAAAAGTATACAATTAATTACAAATCTATAAGAAACCTGTAAAACAACAACGATCCATCGAAGGCTTAAAATATTTTGTACAACACTTTGGAATCACAGAGGGAAGATATTTCATACATTGTATCATTGTTCGAGTGCTTGGCTGCCCTCCTTCAGTCTATTGTTTCTTACGATAACCGTACGTGTTCCATTCTGAAAAGAGGAAGAGAAGAAAGTTAATTCCTCGATTCTGGCGAAATTCAAAATTAATCTCATCTCGTTATCCACCTCTGATTTTATCTTCGTGCTTGACCAGAGTAGGATACCAATCTGCACTGCTATAATCGATTTCTGGCAGGGTGCCGCCATAGTCCTTCGGCAAGTGGCTAGGGGGAATGTGTGCATGAAGGGAAGCCATCTTTGAGCCGTGGAAGAACAAACGTTTCTTCAACTTCTCCTTCACGAAGGGCTTGAACATCTGCCACACCATGTTGAAGACGAACGGTTGCTTGACGATGTGAACCTGTGAGAAATTGACATTAGCAATTCTGTCGATATGTTAAAACCGAGTAATTTATTTATTACTTTAACGGAACGAATCATCGAGTAAAGTGGTAAACATGTTACGAGCAATACCATAACTTTAGCTAAAATGGGAAATTGTCAGTGTGATAAAGTGAAAAATGATTTTCAGCTGAAGAGAAAGATGTTTGTGTTTGGCGCGATATATGAATTTATAAAATAATTTTCGAGAGGAACAGCACCGGATAAATTAACAATTTTCAAATGTTAATTTTAATTTTGGCCTGCCGCAAAAAAATGCGATTACTCGTCGCTGCTCTAATATGAGAGAATAAATAGACGTGATAATTGGAAATTCGAAAAAATAGAATTGTACGAAAACCACAAATTTTTCAAGTGAATCGACTGCTTAAGTCTAAGAAAAAAATTTCATAAAAGTTCGTATTTCCGCGAACCTCTTTGAGACGAAGTGGCATCGACTCTTGGATGAAGCCCAACAGCTTCATACTGAAAGATGGCGTGAATCCCATCACCTGCTTCATAGCCAGACCATCGAAGTCCATCACCACGACTGCACCATAGATCTAAAATAAGAAAACGATTTGTCTGAATAAAGTAAAACCGCCTATCTCGACTAAAGAATTAATATAACCAAGTTAAGTTAGGCTAGGTACGGTCCTATTCAATTCCAAATGGAGAATAATTATTACAAAAAGGGAAACTAGTCACGAATTACCAATTTATGGTAATTTACATAACGAAATAACCAGGAGTCTTGTCTGTCACGATATCTAGAAATTATTATTGTTATAAAACCAGCAATTTCTATGGAAACAAACCTGAGTTTCTGGTTCGAGAATGGCGAGATCGTGGATCAGGTAGAGGACTCGAAGCATCTGGTCGGTGCTGACTTTAGACGGATCCCAAGATTTACCAGGGTTAATCAAGAGCACTCTTCTACCCTTGTGATCTCGGTTCTTCAGAACGTTCACCACGTGGGTAGTGAGGATAGCGTTCTTCTCGTCTTCGGGCATCAGATTGTCCAACAGAGCGACGTTCTTTTCTTTGAAATCGGCGACTCTCTTCATCAGCTCGTAGGCGCTTTTCGCGTAGAACTTGCATGGCCGTAGGAAAATTAAAAGGAAGTCGTCGTCTGTTCTGAAGTAGAGAGTCTTGTCCTCTGGAAATTCATTGTAAAAAGTTCTTTAGAACGAGTAAAATTAATATTAACCTTTAGGGTCACCCGGCTCTTAGGTGTGTCTTGTTTCAACCGACTCCTCTCCTTACGTTATCGATATGTTCGTTATTTTAATCATGGTATAATTGTGTAATTTTAAACAATACAATGCCCAGTAAAGTAGATAAAATTTGGTTTCGCTTGCGTGCGGAAAAGATTTTAGTATTGGATCACATTTGACCCGGCATCCGCCGTCCGCTGTCCCAGGCTTAATTAGTGGAATAAAAATGAAAGGTATTGTTCGTCGAGAATAGAAATGGAAAGTTTCCAATGAATAGAATTATTGTTAACGATGTTAATCTATACTTTCTTTGATTTTAAAATAGTTCGAGTTCCTTTGATATTCAAATTTTCACATAATCGTGTGAAAATGGAGAAAATAGAATTTCATTTTCTTTGTATACTTTGAAGTAGACGATCTTGTTCCCTGAAAATGTAGAATTGAAGAATTGATGGAATGGAAGACTTGAATTTTCAACCGAAGAGTGTTGTTACTCAACAATGAAAATAAAAATTAAAAGTTACACTCTTCCATTGATTTTCAAATGAAGAGTCTTGTATGAAAATTGAAAAAATTCAATTCCATTTCGTTTAGACATTTTAAAGCAGAATGAATGATTCGTGAAACTGAATGTAATATCGATTAATAATGAAATTAATGGAACGAAAGTCTTGAATTTTCATACTGAATGGCATTGCTCTTTGAAAATTCGAAAATCATTCCACTTATTCTTTACGAAACTATAATTAAATGTTGTGAAGTGGAGTACCACACTTTCAAAAAGAAAGAAAAAAAATAGGGCATTAATTTCAACAGATGGTATTCTTATCGATAACAGAATGATGGTATTAAACTCCATCTCCCTTAAAAATTCAGCTTCACAGAGGATCAAGGGGTGGATCATGAAAGACGTGACCGGATCACTGGCGTAGAGTAATTTCCTGTGGCATTGATCAATACGAGCCGCATAAATATGCGAGTGGGACGCGTAAATATGCAACGCGAACAGCAACCTGCGATCTACGCCCTAGGTGGTCAAGCCTCACCGCAAATATTGTACTTTTTTTCCATAAATAAAGAAGCATTGATACTGGAGAACGTGTGACGATCATCACACAAATGTGTTCCATGCAAATACATGTATATATAGATACGTTCTTACATCTCGTCGGATTAAAACGGGACTTATTAACCTATCTTTCAAACAGTACCATCCTTATCTCGTGTGGATGCAAATAAACTGTTTTGTATCAACGAGTAAGAAGCTCCGCTATCTCAGAATGAATTACGAGAAAAACTGTCATTTGTTAATCTCTTCAGACACATTGGCACATATGTGTAAATTTAGCTTTTCTTTTTCAATTCAAATATTTGAAGTTTAGTTTTTTTGAAAATTCCAAAATTTGAAGTTTAGTTTTTTTGACAATTCCAATATTTGTGAAAATCCCAATATTTGAAATTTAGTTTTTTCGAAAATTTCAATATTTGTGAAAATCCCAATATTTGAAGTTTAGTTTTTTTTTTGACAATTCCAAAATTTGAAGTTTAGTTTTTTTGACAATTCCAATATTTGTGAAAATCCCAATATTTGAAATTTAGTTTTTTCGAAAATTTCAATATTTGTGAAAATCCCAATACTTGAAGTTCAGATTTCTGAAAATTCCAGTATTTAAAGTTTAGTTTTTTTGACAATTCCAATATTTGTGAAAATTCCAACATTTCCAGTTTGTTTGTTTTTTTTAAATTTCAATATCTGTGAAAATTCCAGTATTTGAAGTTTACTTTCTTGCAAATTTTAATATCTGAAGTTTAGTTTCTTGTAAATTCTAATATCTGAAGATTAGTTTCTTGAAAATTCTAATATGTAAAGTTTAGCTTCTTGAAAATTCCAATATTTGAAGTTGACATCTTTTTTGTAAATTCCAATATTAGTGAAAATTTCTATATTTAAAGTTCAGTCCTTTCATTTTTAAATTCCAATACTCGAAGCTTAGTTCTTTTCAAAAATTACACCGTTTCGAAACAAAAATACGCATTTAAAATTTCCCTCGCGAATGCTTAAGGCTACGCACCATTTTCGTTTCCAAAGAATCAGAATAATTTCGAATTGAAATTTCGACTTCGACTAAATTGTACCTTATTTTCAAAACCACGAAGTATCAGTCTATGAAAACAAAAAACTTCATCAATGTTACGTTCATTTTAATGAAATGGTTGCACAAGTGTGTTGATCATCCATCATCTGTGCATACAACAGTACAAAGATCAGACCAGCACTTTTTTCTCTAACAGTTTTTCTCGAGAAATGTATCAATTTTAATTGGCAATTAATCCACGCCAGAGTTCAAGGTTACGATTATCGTAAATCTTCTTTGGGAAACGTGTCGTGTGACGAAGGATTTTTCTTTTCACCGGTGATGATTGTCGTGAAAGATCGAACTGTCCTCGCGTGACAACGACTGGGACTTCTTCCGTAGGAAATTGCCTCGGTGTTCCTCGTTAAGGAAATTGCAACGATCTCGATCTCCTGGAGTCTTTATGCATTTTCCTTTTTTTTTTTTTATCAATAATAAATCGCTTAGCTTCATTATAATTTATTTTACCTCATAATTGAAGAAAATTTGACTATTCATTGGAGGAAATTTCGAAAAATTGCCTGGAGAATTTTAAGAATTTTAACTGGAATCTGAATTTTTCTCTTTTAGCAGACTTTCTGTATTCTCTTTTTTCTACAATAACAAATCGCTTATTTCCATTTCAATTTATTTTGCCTAAATTCTCGTTGCATACGTTATAATAAATTTAATTAAATGTAATTGTCTTGATCGTATTGCCAGTATAGGTTAATGATCTTTTTCAACTATTTAAAAAGAAATTAGATTTTCTCTATTTTTCGTTAACGTTAATTTTCTTTTCATTTCCAGTTATTCTGTACTTTGCATCTTCCACGATTTCTCTACTCTTTCACACACACAAAAGAAAAAACACCATTTAAAATAAATATTCAATTTTCTTATTCAAAAAACCGGTAAAAATTCTGACCAACTACTTCAGGTGCTTGAATCTTCTGATGTTGACAGTACACACCTATGTCCACTTGAATATACAACTGTGCTACACGTTATCAGAAGCTACAAGTAGCCAATAAAAAGATTACACAGTTCTAACCAATCTTCTGTAACTAATTTCTATCATTCAATAGAAACGTGATAAAAATCGAACTGTATCTATAAAAGAGTTCAGGAGACAAAGTGAGCAATTTCCTTTTTTTGCCTCATCGCCATCTCTGTCACTAGTCGAAGTTGTTATCAATTCGCGGTGTTATCAGCATGATTCTACGCTAATGTATCAAGAACTTTATCTTGAGTGTACGGATCTCTTCGTTCTTTATCGTCGTTGAGGGTCAAGGTACACGTTTTTATCAACGAATTTGGAATCAATTCGGTTATCTGCGATCCTCGATCGTAGATGCAGGTTGTTTACTCTAGCAAGTACCTCGAGAAGCAAGTAAAGCAACGAACTCTGACGTTACTGGCTTCAAAGCGATAAAACGTTATCGAGGAAAGGAGCATGACCCTAAGTTTACATTCTGATGCACTCAGGAGCCGTTTTAGATCGTGCCTATGTTCTGGATATGTTAAAACATCGATTTAAACGACCGATTTACACTTTCAAACGAATTTTTTCTCTACCCCATTAAAATCGGCAGAAAAAGTTAACGATTATTGTAATTCCTTCGAGTATCAATAGAAACAGATATTAAATAAAACTTATTATCCTTTCTTCGTATGATTTACAGCGAAGCTTTTGTATGTTGATCATTTTAACCGGTTCAGATCGTGTCAATGTTCTATATATATATATTTTGAAATTATAATTTCAAACAAATTTCTTATTCCGTCAAAATTGACAGAAAAAATTAACGATCATTGTAATTCGTTAGAATATCAATAGAAGCAGATATTAAATAAAAATTACATTTCTTCGTGTGATTTTCAGTGACGCTTTGGCCATTTTATTTGTGTTTGTTGCGATTCAAGTCGAACAGACTTTGAACGCCATTTTTCTCAAAGTCGTTGCAAAACAGAGACGTGATAGAGGTCAAACTTGAATGTAGCCATTTAAATCGCTAGAAAATTATTTGATTTAGACAACGCGAAAAAGTGGACAGAATTCGAAGGGAAGATTTCCACGATGTTGATAAAGCCGCGCGGATGGAATATTTTCGTGCACAGTGTAGTATCGTGCAGTGGGCAATTCAAAAATAAGATATATTATCGACAGCGTGGGACAACGGAGGGAAACGAGGATACAGCGTTAAGGAGAACATTTTCGACGAAACAACGAATCTGGTTGAAACTCGTGCAAACGCTGTCAAACGCTCCTCGGTTTCACAGGTGCGTGTAAAATGACGTCAAAATCCAATTGTTCGTTTGTTGACAGGCGATAAAGCCACGAGTAGATTAACACCGGCTCGATTAACCAGAGCTCGATAACGAAGTAAACGATCCTCGATCATTTCCACCAAGGAAAATCAAACTTTTCAATTCTTTCATAAACTTCGATCTCCATTTTTATACTACTGAATATGAATTGGGAAAAACAAGCCGCCCTCAAACTACGACAAACTTTATCGAACGCTCGAAGTAAAATCTTCCACTTCCTCAAACTCCGAAAAACTCCCTCACACTAAAGAAAACAAAAATTCTAGATTCTCAGAATTATCCTCAAACTTCCAGAAGCTCAGTCACATTGGAGGAAACAAAAATTCCAGACCTCTAGACTTCCGCAAATTCAGTCACACTAAAGGAAACGAGAATTACCAAATACTCGAAGTAAAAGAAAAACATCCAAAATCCATTGGATCCCTGAATACTATTCCGAACCGCGGAAAAAATATTACAGAGCTTCAAAAATGAATCTCTCCGTCAGAAATCCATTCACACCGAATGAAACGCTCGCGTGAAAATATTTCACAGAAAAATTCCTCCCTCCAGTTCACTTTGAAATTTCAAACCTCAAGAATGAACTGTCACAGACCATAAAGAATGACTAAGAGAGAAATGTAAACTCACCTTCGAGGTACTTCCTCAAGCCAGCGAGTCCCTCTTTCACGACCTCCTCGGTTTCTCGAAGCTCCTTTACGGCCAGGGCGCGGGCTTCCGGTCCCGGCGGTTGCAGCTGTAACTCGAACGACATTGTTCTTCTTTAGCTAATACGATGGACGAACCGATTACAACGCGTGGCGACCAACAAAACGATCCTCGCAGCAGGACGACCACGATATATCTGTGACCCGATATATCTTGTAGGAGGAGAAGGAGGCCTCCTCTTGTCCACCATCTCGATCCAATCTTTGACCGCTCAAAGTCCAACCGGCACACAGTCCGATTCCGTGACTGTTCCAACAGCCGATTTCAAGCTGCCTAGTGTACTTACTTACATTCGAAAGATGAGACACATTGGTAACGCGTCACCTGATAAAACGAGCGTCGGTAAACGTGGTTGATCGCGTGCAGTGAATCAATGAGCATCGATAAGCATCGGCCTACGGGAGAAATTGATTTTCAACACATTCGAAGATCACAGGAAAATTGATTTTCAACTCTGTTGAGGGGACACCATTGGAGAAATTGTAATTCGAGGGTGAGAAAATTGACTTCCTGGTGAACTTTGGAGAAGCTTGAAGAAGGATGTTTAAGAAAACGAGCCTTTCGAGTCTCTGTGAAGAGAAGGTTAAGTTCTTGGAAAAGGTGTATGGAATAATTGAACACGCCGGCGCCGCCATTTTAACGTGGACCGAGGATGAGGAGCATCCTGATGGATGAGGAGGTGACAGAGTGGTTGTGTGGAATGTTCCTTGTCCGAGATTGATCGCAGTAATACACCGTTGATTTTAATTACAACTGAGTTTTATTATTATACAGAAATAATATTTTTGATAAAACTTTGTTTACTTTAAAATCAAAGCACGGTCGAAACTTTTGAGCAGTACTGTACATGATTAAATATTCCTTTTTAAATTAGCCAAAACGGTTGTAAAGTAATTGGAACTGTACAGGCTGGCCATTTATCCTCAAATCCAGAATGGGTCCAATTTCCTCGGTGAATCAAACGATCTTGAACGTGATAAGACGATTTCTTAGAATTTCCTTTATTTGAGATTGTACGTAGTTGTTTATGCACAAGATTCTATTATGAATCTGTTTTTGAAGTAAACGTTGGTCTTATGTTTGGCGATAAATGTCGCTTTGTCTTTTTGGTTCTGTTTAGCGTGATAACTGAAGAAAACGTGTAGAAAGTGTTTTGGAGCAGATTTATCGCTGGCTATAATTACGCAAATGGGGGTTAGATATTGTGCTGAGAGCATTGGCCTCTTGATCTTCGCGCTTCCTCGTATCTTACAACGAGCATGTACATCATTTTTTTGTTCGTGGCTGACGATGGAAAGATTGCATCGATGGATAAAACAAAATAAAGATGGCGAAGAAAGATCCATGTTATCGGGAATATATTTTTCAGAGGTATGTTTTTTTCTTTATTTTAATACGATAAAAAATCGTAGAGTTTGTACCTTTAAATCTTATTTATCATCAAATCTGGATATACAGGGTGTTTCCTTTATCCTGAAAAACTGGAACATCCCGCGAGGGACTGAACCTATCAAGAAAATGTTTCGACAAAAGTTGTTTGGTACGAAGGGGGCACCGTATGGTGTAAACTATTTTTTTACCGATCGAGTGGTGGGGGAAATTTCAAAATCAAGTTCATTTTTTTAAAAGAAACGTTTATTATATATGCGTATGTAGCACTTGTTAAGACCTGCCATATGAGGTAATTTACTGTTGTAAAATGTTACACGTTTCTTTTCTTCTTTTATCGAACGTTAGTAAGTAAAGCTAAACTTTGCTTATTTAAGTCGGTAAAATGGGAGATAAGTTCGATCTTTATTTACAGCGTGGCGTGAAGCCTAATAGGCAACGGCTCCTTGAAAACTGACGAATTTATAACATTACCTCATACGACAGGTCGTTGTGGTTCTAATATGTAGTTGTCGTAATAATATGTAGTTCCATTTAAAAGAATGAACTTGACTGTGAAATTTCCCCCCACCACTGGACCTGCAGAAAAATAATTTGCACCATACGAAGTCCCCCTAAGTAGCAAGCAACTTTTGTTCAAACATTCTTTTCACAGGTTCAGTCCTTCGCGAGATATTCCAATTTTTCAGGATGAAGGAAACACCCTGTATATGCATCGAGAAGACTTATCCACCGAGTATAAATTCGATTGTAATCAGATAGGTAAACAAATGGTTACTAAATGTTGCGAAACAACTGTGGCGTTTTTATTTGGCGTCACAATTTCCCAATACAAATAACAAACACAGCGTTAACACTAAACTTGAAAATTACTTAGGGAGAGCGGGGTAATTCCGGCTACATAAGCAAGAAATGCTATAAAATTCGAACAAGTTACACATTTGTTAATTTTTTGATATTAATCGATAGCTTGAAGAGTCCAGTTGGTGTTAGTATGGTCGAGGAGGCATACATTTTGCGTTGTAATAAAATTAGAGACGTGAAACGAAAAAAGGTCATTTGGTTTTTCTTTGTGAAAGAGGTAAGAAAACTGTTAAAATTAATAAAAAATTTTATTACTTTTTGTTTTCAAATTAAAACAGTAATTGGCAGTGGTTTCGCTTTTTCTGCTAACTGAATTTCTTGATTTTCTTCCAATTCTTGTAGCAACATTAGAACCTAGAAATATTTTCATTTGGAAAACCATAACTTGAGATAATGTGAATATGATGAAAATGATAACTACTGTAAATATAAACTACCTTTTTGTAATTCTTTGCAATGTAAAAACCTGGCTGGAATTGCCCCACACGTCATGTTCAGATATTTCAAGTAATACACCGAATTGAATTTACATATCAGAAAAAAACCAAATGTGAGTTTGAAGGTAGAAACATTTCTCTATTTAATGAAATTAATATTAGTAATTTATATCGATTCCAAGTACTAATTTACCTTGCTTAAAAATTACCCACTGTTACAAGGTTACGTTGCAAAATGAACGTTCAAGTATTGTTTAAAATAAAAGGCTGCTATAGTAACAGAAACGATGAATATTAATTAGCCGCATCATTACCAAGTGGCAGTACCGTACAAAGTCTAATCAGACGTGTTTTATTTTAAGAAATTGAAGTGGCCGGAATTACCCCGCTTCCCCCTAATACCACATGAAAGAATTAGTTCTTCGGTAAAAACAAAAAATTTCATTTGTTTGTAATCGATTTCTTATTCATACAACGGTAAGAATACTGGAGCACGATAAAAAATATAACGTAACCATATGTTGGTAATCGTTTTATGTATTAATATGTTTTGATTGATTTGTAGAATTCAGAGACAGTCTTATCGTTAGATTGATTAATATTCGCATAATAAAAAAACACATAGTGGATAACGTCAATACGTAAAAAGTTGCTATTAAATAATTTCCACGTAACATTCTTTTGCAATCGAGTTACAGTTAACGAAAAATGAATCATTCATTCGAATAAATTCGCTTCCTTGATCGCCGGTAGGTCACATCTCTGACCAGTGTGCTCTCGGCGAGATAGGAGCATGATTAAAGTTCAGTACAATAATTCCTGTGAGTCAAACGAATGACTTCACGAAGTTTACGATAAGTACGCTGCAATAAGCACACTGTTATGCCCACGCAGCAAGCAAAAAGAAAAGAGATATTGCAACTAACACCAGCCAAGGTTAACAAAGTAACCACCAAAGCAAACATTCCGATGTTGCAATTAGTAACTCAAAGTGGCACACGTATTCTAAAAAAAATCAATACGTTTTGTTAAACATTACATTGGTACACTCTAAGGAATGTATAAGAATTGAGATTAAATAAAAATTCTCCAGTCGTTATTTTTTTCTTTTTATTTATGCAAAATAATTTCAATAAAATTAAGTTTTACTTCGATCAACTCGAAATTGTCACGTTTCATTTCCCGGATGTTTCCGTTCCACAAGTACCGCCGCCATTTTTAAATATCGCAACTAGGTAATGTATACGTATGCGATTTACAAATGAATACATGTTACCAATCTTGTGCGAACCATTTTCATTCAATGATAATTTTAACGTTTCGTACGCATAAATATTTCTATTTTTAAATGTCTATAATTGTTATGAAATAACAGAAAAGCTGAACTTGTTACGTTTTTTCATAATATTGTCAATGGAATATATGCAGACGTGTACTAATAAACGTAGAATATACTGAAACAATCGAACGGTGGGATGTATTCTCCCTCCTAAAGAGAGAGACCACGTGAAGGGATCACGTGGTTTGTCATATGGTTTACGTAGTAGACGAATAAAAGTCAAAATGTCGATCATTCGATACATTAATTTAAAGTTCATATTTTAATGCAACGATGTCAATGAATTTTAATGATATATTATGTAAAAATATTCTAACAATAATACTAGAGTTCAAATAGTTAGAATATTCTAACATATAGTGTTTCATGTATTCCACAAATGATCGAAAGATTAAAATCGGGTATTTAGGTTAGGAGATTATGTTGCATTTGATGTATCTAGATTCGTGTACCTGCATTGCGCAACATGTGACCGAACGAGTATGGTCGCTGCTTGGGGAAGCCCTTTTTAATCCAATTGTATCGATTCAATCGCAACAAAATATGTATTACTTTTTTTTTTGTACCAGTTTACATTTTTGTTGCAGTCCACGCAGCTTGAGCATCGTCTTATAAACAATCTTCATTGTTAAAATTACGCTGCAAGATTGAATTTATCACTAATTACTGAATCACTAATTACTATTTACACTCGTTGAAAAACTATCGAAAACTCGCCGCTTTCATACAAAAAGGCCACCAAAAAAATACATAATCACAAGGACCATTTTGAATCGCGTTTATTTTTGAGCTATCGTACATTATCGCGCGCACTTTTAGCAGGGGGCGCTTCGATATCGATACCATATCGTCGACCGTTGACACAGTTTTTGGATACACAATACACCCGTAGATGGCGCTGCAGGGCCATACGGCGAATTCTATGTTCGCAAACGTGTGCCATGTTAAGGCCGCGTACATTCATGTGTATGCGTTAAAACGAGAACGGGCGAGAAACAACACAGGAGAGAAAGAGGGAGAACAATTCCTCCAGCGATATTTGTTTTTTCCGTGTGTCGCCGCATTCGCGGCATTTATCTGTGTTTCGCGTCGCTCGTCCCTTTTTGTCGGCGACCAAGTCGATTAAGAGGAGATTGCGGAAGGCCGTTGCGGCCCGAATTTCTATCGCGGATGTGCAGTTTTTCTTTGTCAGCGTTACGATGTCGGAGGACGAAGTGCAATCCTTAATCGACGGTATTCTGCCATTCTTGCAGAGCGTGAGTGCCGCAATTTCCTTTCATTTTCCACATTCACGGGTCTCATCGTTTGCCGGACCACTATCGCCTTTCGATTTTTCTTTTCGACGTGCCTCGAGCTATCGAAACGACGTTCCTTTCTCTCTCCTTTCATACTCAGCCACTTTCGGTTTCAACAGACGGCCGGTGAAAAGTGTCAATGCGAGAACACTTAGCGCACATGTCAACCAGATTGCTTACAGATACGGTTATCCAGATTTTATTAGACATATGATGTATCTACATGCCACTAGACAAGATCCGTATGAGTCCTGTTGCGATAGCAAGAAACGAGAAACATCGAATAAAAATCGACCGATATTTTCATCGATACCTATTTTTGGTGCATGCATCACGCTTCGTTAATTCATTCCACAATTCAACTTTTTCTTTTTTTTTGTAACTCGTTTCTGGAGGTAGGAATATTGTGCAGGTTTACGGATCGATCGTGAAATTGATACGTTCCCGCTTTCGTTTGATGGAGATGATTTGGCAGTATTTTAAACGTGAACGATCGAGTCGCGGGAACCATTTAGAATATAATCATGTGATATTTAATACATAAGTTATATGTAATTATGTAGATTGTAGACTTGTAAATGTGTATTTAATTTCGCGCACTTTTATGTTCTTTTTTTTTTTGTAGAATTTCAATGCTCTTTTTCTTTTGCCAGTACAAAGTATTTGTATTTGTTTATATAATACCATTATAAGAAGAACAAAGAGATGCTACTGTTTCAATTAAATTACAATTGATTGTAGATTGAATGGAGGGATCCATGGCTTGCTTTACTATTGACTTTTCATATCGCAGTTACAATGACTGCATTAATGACACGGAATCATGCCAATTTTCAAATTATGCTGTTTCTTGCTCTGTGTAAGTATATTTTATATTACAAATGATTCATCTACTATTTGCTGTTTTATTACATTGTTTTATTTGTGTTACAGTATTATTGGTGTATTTCTCTGAAAGTATCAACGAAGTTGCTGCATCTAACTGGATGTAAGTATCTTATAATGGTAGAAGATTATAATGCAATGAAGTGTTCAAATTGTAAAATATATAATGGTGTAACATTTCACTAGGTTGTTCTCAAGACAGCAGTATTTTGATTCTAATGGTTTCTTCATATCTGTAGTATTTTCTGTGCCTATCTTGATGAATTGTATGATTATGATTGTAAGTAGATAAAAACTAATAAGGTTTAAGATAAACTTGTATATCTTTAATTGCATATATAATTCTCTAATTCTTTTTTCATTGTTCTTTGTTCTTATCTTCAGGCTAGCTGGCTTTACCAATCCGGTCAAATAATGATCAGTTTGAAAAGAGCTCAATTAAGGCAACAAGCAAGAAATCGGGAATTAGATGAGTCTGGGAATGTAAATGAAACTGTTGTGAGAGATAAGCAGGAGTAATATTTCTAGTCAAATGACAAGAAGTGAGAAAAATGAAATATGAAAATGTACACGATTATAAAACAAGCGTCAGCTTGTTCTTACCACAAGTAGCGTGGTATATAATAGCATTAAAAATTTCGGCGAATTTTCAACATAGCACTTTTTTAAAACGCTACTGCCGACATAGTCATTGCTGTAATTCATGTTGAAGTTGACTAGTTACACTGTTGTTAGATTGTACTTCCAATTCCGTGCCGATACTATATTAGAAAATGAATTCGAAATCTTGGAAATAATTTATTTATTCAGAATTAACAGTATACTCCAACATGAGATAGCACGCAGTTTGAAAATTATGAAATGTCATACGATCCTCGAGAGGATATTACTATCTTATATTAAGGTACATTCCGACAGTTCTCCACTTTTATTTTAATATTAAAGTATTCATTACAAAGCAGTGTTCTCAAAACATTACCAATGTACTTATTATTGTAACACATATTGCTTGTTACAAGAAGCTGGTAAAAAAAACGGCATAATTAGATAATAATGGGTCTAGATATACATGTACGACATATGTATGTATGTATGAATGAGTATAAATTTTTCAAAAACGTGATCTTAATAAAAGAATATTACGAATATATTACATTCAAGTAAGCATCGTTTTGTGTTGTATATTTGTGTACATCAACTTCTTGCCGTCGTACTATTTAAAGCGTGACTAATAATAAAGTATTTCTTGTTAAAACTGTTTTATTTTTTCAAACACACCTTCAATTAACTTGACATTCCACTGAAATTCGATGAAACATTGAAAAACCAGTTTTTATGTATCGATGTCTACCAGTCTGCAACGTTATTGGCTGCTTGCAAACACGATTTCGATATATCGAAATATTTTCTAAAATATATATCGCTACTGTATACATAGTACTGTGTAGCAATTTGCACATACAATGCAAGTAGATTAGTGTAAAAAAAATTCTACTGCTTATGCTTTTCTAACGTTGTGACTTAATAATTGTACATCTATGCTTTAATTTCATTATTAAATATGGTGTTTTCACGATCGTCTGTACTACTACGCTTGGCACGCTGCAAAACCGACAAAGCTACAAATCTTATTTCTTCAAATGTTTCAAAAAATTTCAGACTATTTGCACATTCTACAGAAGATACACTAAAAAATGAAATACAAAAGTATACTGTTGAAGACTGTCATTTAACAAAGAACGCTACACCTAATAATACCAGGCACATTGAGAGGTTAACAAAAGATAACGCAAACACTGAGAGTGATAATAATAATACAAACATGCATAATGAACTGCAAATGTCACATAATGTTGAATTATTAGAAAGAAATAACTATATGTTTAGTGATGCTTTAGAAGATATAGATATAAAATTACCAGGACCATTAGATCGATGTACCGAAGACCTTTCTCATATTGTACCTGAGTTAGGACCAACTTATAATTTTGCAAAATATGCAGATCGTTCAAATACCATCCAACAATTAGTCAAACTAGGAGTTGAGCTATACAAATTAGAACGCGACAGAGATGTGATAGAAATGATTCTGAGTCTTGATTTTGACAAACACATGAAACCATACATACAATTTTTACATGATTGTGGTGTAAGCTCTGAAAATCTTGGAAACTTTATCACTAAAAATCCGTACATATTCAAGGAGGACATGGATGACCTTTATACAAGAATAAGATATTTAAAAGCTCATAATTATACTTCAGAAATGATACAAGTGATATTGACTAGACATCCTCCTTGGTTATCTTTCAATACAAGAGAAATAGATACGAGATTGGGTCATTTTCAAGTTACTTTTGAGTTAAGTGGTCATGACGTAAGGTGTTTAACTGTGCACAGTCCGAAACTTATAACATATGACATGGAACGTATAAAATACAGTACCTTTGCTGTAAAAGAAGAAATGTGTTTTAATACACGTGAAATGAGACTAATTTTGCTGAATGCACCTCATGTATGGATCCGTGGTAATTGAAATGAGTACAAATTATAACCCTGGCAATAATGTTAATAGTAAAATATTTATGTAATTTTAATAAGTAAAAAATATTTTTTATTCTAATTTTAGCCAGAAGTAAAGTGGTGGAAACTTTTGATTACCTCCATAATCATATGGAACTACCACATAAACTTATAAGTCAGCAACCAAAGGTCTTACTTTGTAAAAGACCTAGACTTGAGAAAAGAGATCAGTTTTTAGCGTACTTAAAAAGAAACCAGTATGATCCTAAAAAACCCTTATATGTGTCCCCATTAGCTTTAGTTGAAGGTAGTGATACGGATTTTTGTATAAATGTTGCAAAAGCTTCTGTTTCTACTTACAATGAATTTTTAAAGTCCTTTTAATGTATAAAGCAACAACATTTAATATAAATAGAATTGTATCATGATAAATGTTTACATTTTCAGCCTTCCTCTTTGTAGCAGCGTAATCTTTATTTTACTTAAATATTAGATATCCTTACATATTTCTATAGATTTTTATGTACAGCTTTGTATATCTTACACAAAAATGTTTAATCTTTTATGCCAATACCATCTGAGATGATACAAAAAAACCAACAGAGCTTGTATTATTAGACTAGTATTTTTTTTTCTTTAATAATAAACTTGATAAAAGATAAAGCTACTTTACAACACACATGCATAGTTCAAATCATTGTTATCCATTGTAAAAAATATCCTTCAACGTCCTATAATACATTTCGTACCTATTGGCCGATCTAGACTTTAATTATACTTTCCTAGTTCTATCTTCTTCTGTATTGCCCTGACTGAATGATACAACAACGAATCTATCAGTCCCGCAACAGTAAATACGCCACCAATAATTGCACACGCGTTAGTCGCAAAATGGCCGAACGATTTCGCTTTTTCCGTGTATTTTACCATTAATGGGCTTAGCTCGTAATTAAAGAATATTCCAGGCATTCCTAATTCACCGCTAAACAAAGACACTTGTCTTGCGTGTCGAGTTACAGAGAATTGATTCGTTAATAATGTCGAGCCATCGGCACGCACGTACGTTGTAGGTACAATTTTGATGTAATGATAAAACATCGTCGCACCTGAAACAAAAACAACGAAATATTTGCATAGAGCTTCAATTGCGATAACACGTGTACGTGTAGTGAAAAAAAGATTCAACAGTTTCATGTTACAAAAGTGAAAGTGAGAGGTTATTCAAAAAAGCGTAGTCGTGTGAAATATTTGAACATAATTTGAATAGCCCGCCATTACGTGTGACGTCACAAAGACGGAAGCAGAGAAAGTACTCATCGCGCATCGTATACGAAAAAACTAATATGGCGTCTTTCCTATACTACTCTGTTGGAGCAATGTGTTGAAAGAATCGTGCAAAGGATTTATAAGCTATAAAAAACAAAAATCGTAATAAAGCAAAAACGCAGTACACGTTTCAACAGCGGGCACTTAAATCGTGAGTGACATTAATGTTTAAGGACATATTTATGGACTACGAATTTCTTCACATGCAAAACAAAAGCAATTTGTCCGAATTATACCGGGAACAACTGATAGAAGCAATTTTGCAATGCATTATTTATAAGTTACGTGTTAAATGATTGATCATAGGTTAATTCTGCATTGTACATTCGTTCAAAAAAGTTCGCAATTAGTTTTTTGTAACTAAACAGCTGTATAGGAAATAGGTTAACATTGCATGTGTCTTTATCAAAAACTGTATATTCGTAGAATAAAATGCCGGTCGTACCAGGAATGTATCAACAACAAGCTCCTTCATGCTGGGATAGGATGAAATTGGGTTTTATGATTGGATTTTGTGTTGGCATGGCATCTGGTGCTCTGTTTGGGGGATATTCTGCCCTTAGGTATACACTTATTTCCGACGAGTAAATTGACAGGAAGTGTTAAAATAAAAAGGTAATGGAATATTTATTGCCAGATATGGATTAAGAGGAAGGGAACTGATAAACAACGTTGGAAAAGCAATGATTCAAGGAGGTGGAACATTCGGTACATTTATGGCCATAGGAACTGGAATAAGATGCTAGTACTTGAAGACTGTTATCTTTGATGTTTAGGACACAAAGGATTGTAATACTAGAATATTCTGTTAAGTTTATAATAAAAAATTTGTAGGAGCAAGGGCATACCTTCGAACGCAACTACAGTCATGCCATCCATAGGATTTGTTTTTCCTGGAATATTTAGACCAAAACTTAAGTGGCGTATCTTATGGGTCATGTTAAATTGAGTTGATGTATATGGTTGAACATCATGCACTGTAAGAACAATGATAGATATTATATTATTATATAAAAATTTTAGTTCATGTAAAAGGTAGTAATATATTATTTAATTTACCATGTACATGGTTAACAGAGAAGCTATCTCCTGGTGCAATGTGGAAACTTCCTCCAACTCTGTTTACTTCCATATAACCATAGATTTGGCATCCCTGAGTAAAGGCAGTTTTCATCTTTTCTACAGATTTATCATTTTGACATTGTTTTATTATTCCTGGATCTGGAGGGGCCCACTTTTTTTGTCTATAGGCTTCTCTTACATCTTCACAAGTATTACAACACCTGCAGAGTTAATTTAATTGTAATTGGAAAAGTTTATTACAAAATACATTCATACATTTTTGTAATACTCTACTTTGTAGTTTCATTAGCAGCTCCATAGCAATCCCCACATGCTTTAACAGTAGTACTTTCCACTGCCTATGAAAAATTTAATATATGCTTCTGTTAGCAGAACTTAAGAAAATTAAATTGTAAAAACATGTATAAGAATAACAAATAGTTCAATTACCTTTGCTGTTGTTTTGTTAAGTGCTTTTGTGTCAGTAATATCTATAATAAAGTCAAGAAACAAAAAAGTATTCATTTCATCTTATTTGCTTTAAATATTCTCAAGTCTCATTAAGGCAATAAGCTTATACCTGTTCTTTGTGGATCTTCTAATGGTTTCTCATTTAAATCTAAACGTCTCTTAAATATATTGTGCTCTATTTGTAAATGCTGTTCACCTGTTGTGTCCATTGCATCTATTGATAGAACTGCAATGCACTTCATTTAATACATTTGCTACCATGATCTATCACTTGTATGTACAAGATGATATACACTTACGATCACAAGATATTGCAGGAACTATTATATCTAAGTTAATTCTTAACTTTGAACCCCTTGAAGTGTCTACAAATAGTTCCTCACTCAAGGTGGGTGTTAGGTAGTAATTCACTTCAGATAAAAACAATATGCCCATGATAATGGTACTAATAATCGTCACTGAAATCATACACAAGGAATGAACGTAGGTTATAAACTTCATTTACGCTCGACGTCAAATGTAAACAGTAGCCATAGGATAGTAGAAAATTTTAACAAACAAGATACATCAAAATTGAAATGTAGTACTAACAAGTAGTAACGTTAGATAATATTCAATTAAAAAGACCAGGGAACAAAAGGAATCTCCAAAATATGTCAAATATTGTCAAGTATTGAGGTTAAGTGTCTGTTTATCGCGCCACATGATCAAGAAAACAATGTTTGCGAATGCGATTAAAATTATTAAATGTGTTTTTAGTGTTATGACGATCTCAGAAAATAAATGTGTTCGTTAGGAAATATATTACAAGCTGGTAGAACGATAGAACCGATAGGCGGTACTTGTGTTAATTTTGACAAGTGAAACGCTTTACCGACAGCACCACTGAAAGTTCGCACGAGAATATCCGCCTCCTCGCGCACCTTTGGGTGCACATCTAATTGTCGTAATATTTGCATTGTTCTATCAATAAAATAAACTCGTTAACACGGATGGAACCGTGGCCGAACTGCGCTCGGCTTGCTAACTTTTCCCGCAACTCATATGTGACAACGCGACAAATCCGGAAACGTGGCAGGCGGCAGAACCCTATTGGTCGTTCCCGATGCATAAGTTGCATTTGTCGACCAATCGTTTTTCGGATTCCTTCATTAAATTCATTTAAATTTGTTTATTCTTAAGGAGTTCAGGTTACAAACGAATAATCCTTTTTAGGTTGTTATAAAAAGTGCATGGAATTAACTTTTTTATGATCAAATTACTTTCTTTAAGAATTTCTTATTTATCAGTCGATAATCGATACTAAATTGAGATTAATTTTTGTTCGAGTATTCAAGAGGAACATATGCGTCTCATTACTCACGAAAGGGTTAAACGTACGGTATCTCATGTTACGATCATTAGATAAAAGAATTGTAGGTGCAAATATTGTTATCTAATAGTCTTTAGAACTATTTTGACAGTTGCGTTACATTGTTCAAATATTAAAATAACGATATATTTCCTAACCTTCAAATTGTACAAATACTTGTAAATTACAAAATTCTCAAATATTGAAAGCAAAAAAGTGGGACACAATTGTAAAAAATTCAATTGTTCGTTTCAAGAAATATCACCATTGCGATACTTGATAACGAATGATAATCGTGTCGATAAATCAACGGTAAAATAAGATTGTGATAAAGGAGTTGATGGTAAGGTTAGTAGTGATTTGTATTCATAACAAACGCTCGATAAACTTTATTTTTTCGTGTATTACGTGGCACGATCGGGAATGCTCCCAATCAGACACACATACAGCGATGGCTGTGTCCACGTGTGCATATACGTGTCAGAGTATTAGAAAAAACGTGTTATTAGTCGCGCCTTACGTAAAACTCTCGAGTATAAGAGAATATCTCGTCTCGACATAGTAGGTCTTCGCCGCAAGCCGGTTAAAGGGCTGCGCTATTAAGGCACTCTATGCCAGGAATATATTCAGCGTGCACGAGCGATGCAAAACAGGATCCATGAAGTACATAATGTATAATACGCGTATATAATATATACGGGGTGTTGCGTAACTAATGGTACAACTGTGAAGATTGTGATTCTGAAAATATGGAATAAAATTTTATTATAAAAAGCATAGTTTTGAAGAAAACAGCGGCAATGCCATACTTCGCAAAAAAGAAAAAGAAGAAGAAATAGTCTACGCAGAAGAGAGAAGTTAATATTTGAATTCAGTTTTCTCAAAAATTAAGCTTCTTATAACAAAATTTTATTCCATACTTTCGGTTTACTTTTCGGTTTATTCCATACTTCACGGTTGTACTAGTAATTATGGAACACTCTGTATAATTATATTATATATTATACAGGGTGTTCTAATATATTGGTGTGAAATTGAAACAGCGTATTCAAGAGGTGAAATAGATGAGAGAAGTTCATATGAAACCGTGTTTGCGTTCGTATAAACGCTTTTCATTTATTTCATACACCGAATGCGCTGTACGAATTTATCAGTAACCTATTGAAATATCCTGTATTACAGTTATCTCTATAAAAGAAACAAAAGTACATACTACGACAAATGGTAAATAAACGTACGTACACGTAAAGTATGCAGGCTCGTGGTTGTATAAATTAAAACTAGGCGTATCCTAAAAGTAATTGGACGGCGGTCTAATGCTTACTTTAATCGACCCGTTCATTAATCTTTGTCAATAATGAGGAATGTACATGAGAATATTCTGCGAAATTATACTATGTAATTCGTGTGGAGGAATAATTGTGTTAGCGCAAAGCGTACCTAATTCCCTACCGTGTCACACTTTTTTCATTTTTTACAAAATCGTGATACTTTGTTATCTCGCGTGTGTGCAATTATAATCGAAATTTAGCAAACGAACGGATCGTTTTGTAAACC
Organism: Habropoda laboriosa; assembly: GCF_001263275.1. Classification (NCBI taxonomy): domain Eukaryota; kingdom Metazoa; phylum Arthropoda; class Insecta; order Hymenoptera; family Apidae; genus Habropoda; species Habropoda laboriosa. Next base: position 370,820 of record NW_017100368.1, read on the forward strand.
TAAAACAAAATTAACGTAAATGCTACTTGATTGTACTTACTAGAAACGGCGTTGAAACGCGAGACGCTTGCCTCCCGCTGGCCCTCATAGCCCGAGTATTTCTCTAATCGCAAGTAGAGGATGTCGACGTTATTTTGGAAACAGAACTGCTCGCTCGTTCGAAGAAATCACGCGTATACTCGTCGTCGAACTCGTGTCAAGTGCGTCGTTAACTTCAAAGTATCTATACATTCGAACGGGACGCGATGTACGCAACACGTTAAAAAAACATTGTATACACGTAGTACGAGCATAAAACTGTTGTATTGCACGACGGTACTATAAATACGGTCGTAATAACGATGCACTCGACTTGTACGAAGGTCGATATTTTCTGTTCTCCAACGGGCGTTAAACGCGTTAATTACCTGTTTCGACTGTGATGTCCGGAATAGGGCTGTTAAACTTCGAATAGTCGAATTATTCAAATAATTCGGATAATTTCGAATACGAACGCTTTACTCAAATAATTCGGATAATTTCGAGTAGGAACTCTTTATTCCGATAATTCGGATAATTTCGAATACGAACTCTTTATTCAAATAATTCGGATAATTTCGAGTAGGAACTCTTTATTCCGATAATTCGGATAATTTCGAATACGAACTCTTTATTCAAATAATTCGGATAATTTCGAATATGAACTCTTTATTCGGATAATTCGAATAATTTGGATAATTTCGAATACGAACTCTTTATTCAAATAATTCGGATAATTTCGAGTAGGAACTCTTTATTCCGATAATTCGGATAATTTCGAATACGAACTCTGTACTCAAATAATTCGGATAATATCGAATATGAACTCTTTATTCGGATAATTCGAATAATTTGGATAATTTCGAATACGAACTCTTTATTCAAATAATTCGGATAATTTCGAGTACGAACTCTTTACTCGGATAATTCAGATAATTTCGAATACGAACTCTTTACTCAAATAATTCGGATAATTTCGAGTACGAACTCTTTACTCGGATAATTCAGATAATTTCGTATACGAACTCTTTATTCTGATAATACGAGTAATTTGGATAATTTGGATATTTCAAATATTCGAAACGTTTGAATTGATTGTGTCGAACATTTCGAATACCCGAGTATTCGAATACGTAATTTTGAGAAGACAAGCCACATTCAGTGCTACGGGTTTGAGATATATATATTCCTAAGGCATTGGTCGTAATCAGTAGCTCGTTAGCGATATGATTGATGTATCGTTATGTGTATGCATTGACAAATTATAGTCTAATTTACAAACGATTGCCTCCATTTCGAGGCGAGCTGTGATCCATAAACGATTTTATGGGACTGTAATATTTCAGCCACTCAGAAGCCGAAATGATTAACTCGACTTTTTAAAATTCTTCCAATTTTAGTATCAAAGCATATTAAGTTTAGCGCTTAATTCTTCAAAAATAAAAAAAAATTTAATAAATCTAATTCGACGGAGTTAGTCACTTTAGTTTCTAAGCGACTCATTTGTGTTACTTCCTTCGTTGCTGAAACGTTATTTTCCGAAATTTACAGAGTATTGTTCGCTTTGTGGACGCCTCCTTAACCATTAATAATAAGAATAATATTAACGCTAATTAAGTGGCATTTCATGTGGAATATTCGAATATTCGAAATGTACAAAATATTCGGTACAATTTGAAATTCAAACACTTGAAATATTCGAAGTACCCGAATTATTCGAATATCCGAGTTATCTAAATAGCTGAACTATTCAAAGTTGAAATCGGAATTCTACCGGTATTCGAGTCGTTCGAATTATTCGAATAGTTCAATTGTTCCAAGTTGAAATCCGTATTCTACTGGTGTTCGAGTATTCGAATATTCGGATTAAGAACCCTAGTCCGGAATCGTTCGCTTCTTAAAGTAGTTTGAATTGTTTTTAATAGATCCAGTTCACTGGAACCCATTGGTGTTCGGTGGCCAACGCGTCCAACGCGGCTATCACTTGTCTGAACGTGTTGTCGAAGTCCTCGTTCACGATCACCAGGTCGATGTATTTCTCGTAGGCACGCTGTAAAGCCGCTGATTCTTCTAACGTGGCCTTTAGATCGTCCTCCTGGTTTATGGAAAGTAGATTTAGCTCATCTCGCGAGGTTCAAAAATGAATTTCATTGGTGCTTCCGACTGACGTGAGGACATGTAATTTTCGATACTATCGTGATTGTTAATACGTTTGAAGATGCTTCTTAGAATTGTTGTGTGTAACGTCGTACTATTTTGTACAGTGGGAAATTTCTAGCAATTACACTACATGTCTGCAAACGAACACGCTACGATATATAAGGGAACGGATGAAATGCATGCAATACAAACCTCGTACAACGACGCAAGGGACTCCAACGTTCTGGCTCTTCTCGAGCTGTACCTGATGGAACTCTGGCGGTCAAACTAGCAAAAGCCAACATCAAATACATACGAAATATTAAATAAAGAATACTACGTAAAATTGGAGGAGAGGGGATCTCATGGCGGGCATTATGTAAAAATGATCGAATATCGATGTAAAGCTGAAGTAAGGAGGATTATTCAGATGAATTTTATGCAAGAATTCTCCTTGAGGGAGAAACAAATATGATTGGATCTGTGTAATCGAACGAAAGTGCATGCGATACATTTACAGTAGGCAAATTATACGTATTTACACGAAGACGGCAAACAGACTGGCAGGCAGGGGTTCGAAAGGCTGCATCGTAAAAGATTTGATGGTTGTGTTTGTTTTAAACGCGGCAGAAGCCGCGGTATACGTTTCATCTTTACACAAATTTCGTTTCGTCGTAAATGGATTTGTTGTTCTCTTCTCTCTTTTTTTTTTTTTTAAATTCCCAGGACTTCGCCAATCGATTAAATATATCCCAACAAGTAGTGTCGAGTAAATCTTATCAGAGTGAACGATAAACCACGTCGTAATAAAGTTACGTTGAAATTAAAATGTCTTTCTTTTCTCTTTTGCAAAAATTTGTTTCACATTTTAAAATAAATAAATAAGAATATGAGTAATGAAACACTTGCTAAAGGTACAGAAACTTTCATTCATAGAACACAGTTGCATATTGTTCATATCGAGAACGAAAACGAATACTTCTGAATATTGAGGAAAATAGAAAGGGGATACAACTGCCATGTGTGTCGTAATTACCGTCAAATTTCGACTGCTCGCTCTTGTGGATCTCCCTAAATCGTACAACCACTTCAATTGTTCCATTCCTGGCGCCGCTATGAAGATCACATACGGCATGAATTCCGTGCTATTGTGAAGAATCTTCAGAGCAGCTGGACTGCAGTCCAAAACGCACATTCTCCCAGCTCTAATCAATTCCCGCACTGAGTCCAATTTTGTGCCGTACAAATGGCCACCGTGTTCACCGTACTCGAGGTATCTGTGTTCTCTGATGTCGGTTTCCATGGAATCTCGATCGGTGAACCAGTAACTTTTGCCGTCTTCTTCGAGTACTCTGGGTGGTCTCGAAGTGTCTGAAAAAGGAACGTCATTTTTGCAACTATTGAATAAATAACTGTGCTAAGAATTATTTGGACAAGTAGACTCTAGCATGACTGAGAAAAAGGCCTCACAAAGACTTTACAAATGCCTCGTAATGTATATTCCTATCGGTTAGATATGTCACTGGCCTCAAGATCCTCACAGAGGCCTCACAGAGACCACACAACGGTCTGGTAATGTACTTTCCTATCGATTAAATATCGTATGTCACTGTACTCAAGATCTGAGAGAGGCCTCACAGAGGCCTCATAGAGGCCTTTCAGAGACCTTACAATGTACATTCCCATCGACTAAATATGTCACTGTGCCCAAGATCCCACGATACATTAAGATTACGAAACTTACATGGAACAATGGTACCAAACTTCTCAGGATCGCTGTTTATCAGCCTGTTCTTCAGTGTCCTGCGACCAACGCCTCTTGGACCAACCAAGGCCAAGGTTTTACGTCTGAACGGCGGCATTCTGGCTACCTCTTCGTACAACAACAATTCTGCACCGTCGAATTCGCCGTTGGACTTCGACTGGTACATCTTCCTCTTCTTCTTTTTCGAAATTCTGGTCCCACAGATGCTTATTTTGTGCACAAAGTCAGCTTCCGGAGGGACGAATGCTTTCCTCCGTTCTTCTAATTCCAATGATGGAACCAGACCAGGTGGACCCAGGCCTTCACCTTCGATTTTTCGAGCCTGCCACCAGTTTGGATCTGCTTGGTCCACGATTTGCAGCACGTCGCCTTTTTGGAAAGGAAGTCCAATCTCTCTGCAGGGTAAGAGAGTGTCCTCTTCTGGCTCGTAGTCGAAGAGCGCCCTCATGTAACACTGTGTAAGAATGTTAGGCGGCAGAAAAGTTCGACACATAGAATGAAATAGGATAATTATAATATACAGGGTGATTCGTTTAATTTGACGGCTTGAAATTACTTTACTAGCTATACGAAAGTGTATGAAGCAAAAATTGTGATTTCAAGGTGGACATACGAAAGAACGATCAGCTTCTTCCCTGCATTGTTTATACGTAAAATATTGAAGATCAACTTAATTTTTTTTTTTCAACGGAGCACCTTATACGTTCTTTACGGAAATTAAAAAGGCATTAAAAACTGAGTAAACAAGTATTAATTTTACGACCTCGCTATATCGATTTCACCGACTCTTACTCTTGTATGAAACATCTATTTTGAAAAATGCTATCGTTCTCACACACTGTATATAAAAAATGAATTTTGTAGTGTTTGAGAAAATAGAGAAAATTATGTTGGTTTCGTTTCTTCAGATAAATTTTGATATTTTTAATATTATTTTCTCCATGCTTCATCCTTTTGCATTTGCCCACGCTGTATACTATTTTTCTCCCCGATTTATATTTTTCATCTACCTACTCTTTATCTCTGTTTTGGTAACAGTAATTTTTGAAGCACCGATTGTTTCTCTAACGTAGTTCTTACGTCTATTTTCATGTTTGCGCTGCCATTTTCTCCGTATCGTACGTCCAACATTTTTCATCGGATATTTACCGTGAGAATCGATAACACAGACGGTTTCAAGTCTGTAGACAAGTGTTTTCCAATGGGTTTCCCATTCACGATTCGCCTTATCATTTATTTACACAGGGAACGCACGAGCGAACGAGAGACACAAAATTCTACCCATCGAGTTCTGTTTCCAGTCTTTTATATTTAGAACGAGACTTCCACGCCAAGTTCTACGCAGAACAAATTTTATCAACCGAACCAGTCAAATCTTATAGTCAGAATTTAATAGCGTTAAGTGTTTGACTGTTGAAAGGTCGCCGGAACCTGCAACCGCGTATTCGAAATAGACGCCGTAGAATTGCCTCGTAAAAGTTTCAAGGGAACCATCCAACATATTTTTGTACCATCATTTTTTCTCGACTCAATTATTCAACATTTTTTGCTTTAATTTTCTACGGAAGAAATAATTCAACGGCAATTATAATTGAATTTTCCCTTGAATTTCTCTCGATAAGGAATGTTAAAGTTCCTATATTCTTCGGAGTCCATTGTTATTCAAATTATGAACTCCAAAAATTTTTTTTACCACATTTACCAAAATTACACTAAACAAATTACATTCAACGACATTTATATTCGAATTTTCATTCAAATTTTACTCAACGAGGAATACTAAAATTTCTGTATTTTTCAGAGTCCATCATTACCCAAATTGCAAAGTCAAAAAATTACATTCAGTGACATTTATACTCGAATATTCATTCAAATTTTACTCAACGAGGAATACTGAAATTTCTATATTTTTCAGAGTCCATCATTACCCAAATTGCAAAGTCAAAAAATTACATTCAGTGACATTTATACTCGAACATTCACTCAAATTTTACTCAACGAGGAATACTGAAATTTCTATATTTTTCAGAGTCTATCATTACCCGAATTGCAAAGTAAAAAAATTTTTCTAAATTTCTTCAGCATATTTACCCAAATTGCAGCTAACTTACCGTGGATTTCACAGGTCGATTGCCATCGCTGGCGACTCCAGGCGCCAATTTCAGCGTCAAATTCTCCTTCGCGTCGTGAATGGCTTCCTGAAGCTCATCAGGATTATGAACATTCTTTCCGTTCACCTCAAGTATCACCTCACCGATCCTCAAGAGTCCCTGGCGGGCAGCTGTGCTTCCGCCTAGGATCCTGGCGATGATCAAGTTGCCCGATTCGTCGACTTGCACTGTCAGCCCCTGTGCAAAGACGAGTCAATGAAAATAAACTTCCGTGTTTCCGTTGAAACGTGACTTGGTTCACCATTAGTACATTTGGGGAACAATCGACGATTCTCTCTTATCCTCCTCTGTTCGTTCCATTTTTCTTCGTCCGTTTTCACGATGCAGTTTGTTTGAACAGAATCACTGTTTCCGTTTCATTGTAAACGAACATTGTGGAAGAGAGTATTCTTATTATATTTTTGCTACAGTGTGTAGTAGTGTTTGCTTTAAATTTAATTTCAATTAATTATTTATCGAGTAGAATTTCTTTTCTCTTTCGAAGCAGCAAGATCGTGAATTTTGAAATGATTTATGCTTCGGAATTTTCGCGTGTTTTCATTCGAATCTTAAGATTACCAAGACTTTATGGAGAAGGAAAATAATGAATTCAACGTTAAGTTTGATTGGTTCTTGTCTCTGGTTTGAAAGGAACGTGCCAGATTCTCTGCGTAGAGGCCACGTGGCTCCGAATCGTGCGGATAATAAACGTTCGGAATTATTTATGAACTGCGAGTGGCATTTCCGTCTTTTCTTCGTTGGCGAGCGCGTTAAATCCGATTCAGAATAGGAATTCTCTCACGTGATGGAATGGTAAACCTCTGAAGCTAGATTCACGATCGAGAAAGTCTTCGTGAATGGTTATTTCTTTGTTGATCGACGAACGTGCCGGCTCGTGTACACCACTTTCTTCAGTTTGTTAAAGAACGAATAGGGAAACACAGCGAGACAAACATCCTTTGAATATATAATACGAGAAGGGACTTCTCGACAACTGTGTTTCCCTGGAACTCGATTGGCATCTTTGAATTAAAAAAAAAAAAATCAACCCTCGAAGATTCCTCAGACAATCCTCAAAAATAATCCTCAGAGATTCTTTCTCATAAGAAGTCTTCGAGTCTTTAAATAATTATTCAAATGTTCAAAAATTCATTCCACAAATGAATTGAAGTTAATAATTTACTCCTTCTATAATACAAATCTCCAATGATCCACAAAATTTACAAAACTAATTTTCACACTTGTTCGTACCCAAAAAAAAAAATACAATTACGTCTAATCTTCACATAACACAGAACCTTGAGGACAAAATTTGAGAAATGCAAGAACCCTCATATAACACAACGCTTTGAGGACATTATCTTAGAATTGCGAAGAACCTTTCATTACACAATATTTTGAGGACATTATCTGAGAATTGCAAGAACCCTCATATAACGTATTACTTTGAGGGCATGATCTGGAAATTGTGACAACCCCCAGCACGAAACTTTGAGGATGTGATCTCAGAATTGCCAAAATCTTCATATAACACAGTACCTTGAGGACAAAATTTGAGAAATGCAAGAACCCTCATATAACACAACACTTTGAGGACATTATCTCAGAATTGCGAAGAACCTTTCATCACACAATACTTTGAGGGCATCATCTCAGAATTTCGATGAACCTTACAGCACACAATACTTTGAGGATATGATCTGAGCATTGCAAGAACCCTCATATAACGTGTTACTTTGAGGGCATGATCTGGAAATTGCGACAACCCCCAGCACGAAACTTTGAGGACGTGATCTCAGAATTGCCAGAATCTTCATATAACACAGTACCTAGAGGACAAAATTTGAGAAATGCAAGAACCCTCATATAACACAACACTTTGAGGACATTATCTCAGAATTGCGAAGAACCTTTCATCACACAATACTTTGAGGACGTGATCTGAGAATTGCCAGAATCCTCATATAACACAGTACCTTGAGGACAAAATTTTGAGAAATGCAAGAACCTTCATATAACACAACGCTTTGAGGACATTATCTTAGAATTTCGAAGAACCTTTCATCACACAATACTTTGAGGATATGATCTGAGCATTGCAAGAACCCTCATATAACGTATTACTTTGAGGGCATGATCTGGAAATTGCGACAACCCCCAGCACGAAACTTTGAGGACGTGATCTCAGAATTGCCAGAATCCTCATATAACACAGTACCTTGAGGACAAAATTTGAGAAATGCAAGAACCCTCATATAACACAACACTTTGAGGACATTATCTCAGAATTGCGAAGAACCTTTCATCACACAATACTTTGAGGATATGATCTGAGCATTGCAAGAACCCTCATATAACGTATTACTTTGAGGGCATGATCTGGAAATTGCGACAACCCTCATACAGCACGAAACTTTGAGGGCGTGATCCGAGAATTGCCAGAATCCTCATACAACACAGTCCTTTGAGGACATGATCTGAGAATTATGAGAACCTTCATATAACACGAAACTTTGGGTGATTTTCTCGAATAAGGTTTTGTTTAACATAGTTTCCTTATAAAACGGTTTCGTTTGACACAGTACGAATTTACGTGATATAAAAGGGTTACTATATCAAATAACTCTCACCAGAGGTTCGTCAGGTTGCCTTCTGAGGCCGACCATTCTGACAGCCTCTGTCCTCTCGTTAGTTGGCATCGTTGGTAACGGTTGTTCCGTCTTCGATGGCG
>NW_017100368.1:379653-444776 GCF_001263275.1 Habropoda laboriosa
AGTGCTTTTAGATGCGAGCTCCTCAAAAGTCGCAGCAATTCACGCGCTTTCTCGTCCCTGGACGCGCGAAACGCGTGGCACACCTCGTCGACGATGTCACAGACGGACGAGCATACCGGTTCCACGTGGAGCGGAGGGTCCTCCAAACGCTCCTGGACCTGCAACAGTTATGGTCGCTGTTATTGGGAGGCTTCTCTTGGAACTGGTTTTCGTTCGACCGACTGACTTGACGGGCGACTTTTTGGAAGCATCTTTCGGGGATTAGATACTTTTCTCTGCTCGGTGTTCGAAAGGTAACCCTTTCAGGCTAAATATAGTAGGATATTTCATATTCACGGTTTTCATTCTAGATATCTTTCTCCAAAGATTTCCTGGGTTCTCTGGTAAAATACACATGTGAAACAATGTGTATGGTTTTTCTTCATTTATGTAAGGATTACGCGAAGCATGCAAAGGAGTAATTTATGTTTTTTCACCATTAAGTAAAAAGGTGTTTTACCCCACAATTTTATTATTAGGTGCCATGATTTCTTGGAATTTTTTAAAGTGTGAAATTTCAAGATTTTCATAAAGATAATGTTTTTTTGGGACTTTGTAGAGTGTAAAATTTTAAGAATGTATAACTTCCTTTCGAAAGTTTAGAAACAATGTTTTGGTGCATATAAAATGTTAATATGAGAATTTTGATGTTGATTTAGGTTAGGTTAAATACTTATATCATTTTATGCTAACAAAAATTTCGGTAATTTATTAGAATAACTGCATGTCTTGTACTTACGTTTTACTATCATTTCTGATATCGTACAATGTTTGATCGAAAGTTACCGTACAATCAATTTTTACTCGTATAAGAAATTCTACAGAAGGAAATGGTTTTCATTGACGAAACAAAATGGATCCCTCGAGCCTCGAACGTCTTTCTGGGCTACACGTTCTACGGCTAAAGCCACAAACAGTGAACGGCTAAGCCGTTGCCAGTTGTGAAAGTCGAAACGGGTTTCCGCATTAAATTCACCGTATGAGGAACCTTGGTTACTCTTTGTCCCCCTCGTACACCTCTGGAGAAATGGAGGCTCTTATTGAACTTACTGAGATCAACGATTTCTCAAATATACTTCTACAGGAAAATATTTCCACTTCTTTTCTCTTCTTTTTCATCACACTCTGTATAATAAATTCTTCTCGTTAATTATTGGAAAATTCTCGTCAATCGCTAATTTTTATAAAAATAGAATATATCAATTATTACCTCGTCGAGAAAAAGTCATTAATAGATACTATCTCTCAGAAACTGAATTTTTACGTTTTTTCACCATCGAGTAAAAAGGGACATTTCTTTGGCTTAGTGTGCTTTATCAGCGCGCCCAAAGTTTTATTACCAGGTGTCGTAATGTTTTTTTTTTAAGAATTTAGTGCATATTGGGATTACAAATAAATATAGTTACTTTGTGAAAATACATCGTTATTACTTCGATCTAGAAAAAAATGGCAATTTTATATGATCCCTCTTAACAGGTTTTGCAAAAGTGGTTAATCGTGACGTGACAGTGTTTCTCGATATGACGGAGGCAGTAAGAATTTTTTGCCGATTTATCACCTACGAGCGTGAAATTGTCATTGTGCAACGATGACCCGGCGTCAACGAGGTTTGATTGGATTAGCGACGGGCACGTGAGGATAGTGTACTCCGCATTGAACCAGCCAATGCAACGTTACAACAATGAACGAGTAATTACGAAAGTAGGTCGTTCTCAGCGTTTCAGAGCCACCTTCGAGAATGCTTGATACCTGAACAAGGCGACGGAGAACGCTGCTTGGACGAACACCTTCGGGAATAACTTCTTCAGAGGTAATATTCAAGAAACTACACCTACAGGCTCAAAGTTTGGAATCACCTCCCACTTTTCGTCGATATTAAATCTGCTGTTAATTTTTTATAGATTTGAACTTTATCTCAATTCTACATTTATCAATTTCTCCCATATCGATTGATTCGAACGATAAAAAATTCTCAAAGTCGCTGACATTTTTTTGGAAATTTTTATGTACATTGCAATGCTCGGTGATTCCAAACTTTTGGCCGGTAGTGTATGTGAGAAATTGTATACAAAAGAGTATTGAAACTTAAAAAAAAAAAGAAATCAATAATTTACCCAAGATGAGAAATCACGAAGAAACTTTTTCGTATGTAGCTTCTCGTTCGAAGATATTATTCAAGAAATTGTATAAAAAAAATAAAATTGAAGTTCTTGAGAGAAGAAATTCAATGTTTCGTATCATTGCGTTCAACTAAACGCTGAAAAGTATCAATAATCTAAGTAAATTGACGAAGCGTAAATGTCTAATAGAAACGTGAAATATTTGTTTTTAGACATTCTTTACTGTTAACAGATAAACACTTTTTTTTAAATTTATAATTGTAATATACTTTTGTAATTAAAAGTTTCCGGGGTAAGTTGTTCCGATAGTTATATCCTTAAAACGAAAAGGGACAGGCTTGTGCTTTCAATGGTTTTCGCCGCGTGAGTCAATCACACCACTCTGTCATCCATTTTAATAGCGTCCGCGACAGCGAATCTTGTATCGATCGTTACTTTTTGGTCTATCTCGATTATTTAACGTCGAAATTATTAATTGTTTCGTCCTCATTGATCAAATGACATTTAAGAACACGTTGCAATCATTTTTATCAGACATAATATTCACATAAATTGCCACGTGTGTCGATGGGGGCTAGTTGTTCCTGCGATTTGGGGCAGGTTGTTACTTCTCAATCGTGAGCAATAGCTCTTTTAATTTCTGGAAAGAAATACGGGGTGTTCCGTTTAAAAAAATCATGGTGACTTTCAAAACTTTATGTATAAAGCAATGTAGAGAAAAGCGATTATTGTAAGGTATGCCCCCCCTTGGAATCAGGCAACTTTTGCTTCATACACTACTTCGTACAGCGAGTAGTTTACGAGCAATTTCAAGTCGTTAAGTTAGGTGAATCAGTCTGTATGGTTTTAGTTTTCTTTTAAAGATAATACTTATATTTTTGTTGATCTGAATCTTAATAAATAAACATTATTAATAAAATTGTATTTTATTACATTAGAAAATGAATGATTCGTTAAAAGGCAACTCTTATTTCTTAGGAACAACTTACCCCAATTAAGAGTAAATTATTATACATTATTTTACGGTTATTTTTATGTTTTCTCAAAATCGGAACTTTTGGCCCTGGTCTCCCCTACCTAATATGGAACACGTTGAGTTTATGAATATTATTTAATATTATATACAACGTTCCAAAAGTGGAAGATACTTGTTTAATTGTCTTCTTCATTTATTTGCACTTTTCATAGTAAAATTTAAGTTCTTTGAGATTTCTTCAACTCGCCGCGTTTGACTTTTTTTTACATTTTTTACCATGATTTCAAGACTATCATACAGCTAACTATTAATATACGAATATCTATTAATTCTGTCGTATTTTGACGTTAGTTTCATTAAAAAGAAAAGCACGTCTCTGTGTTTGGCAAGCTTCTAAAATCAGGTGTTCCATATTAAGTGCAGTTACCCTATACTAATCGAATAAAATTGAATGAAAAGATTCCTTTGTGTTTCGCGGAACTCGTGTATTCGCCGGAGGAAATAATTTCACGAAGCCATCGAAGTCGCCGTTCGCCGCGGTTGCGATGATTCATCATCGAATCATTCGCGCGTCGATACATGTGCGTCGCAGATGCATACACGCTATTTACACGACACTGTTGCAGCGTATCGGCGACCGTACGAATTACGATGTGCCACAGGTTGCTAGAAAAAATCACGTGTTTAGAGGTGGCGAGGATCAAAAGGTTGGACTCTTGATTTAGGTCTCTGCCCACGCGACCCGCGTGTGCGGTATAAATCAACATGCGACGAGAGACATCAAAGATCACGGTTGGAAGCGTGTTATACTCGGTTCTTAGGAAAATAGAGTATAATTTACGGCAACTCGAATTCGTGAACGTGGAAATTGACGAGAGTGAGAACTTGAATACTACGAATTGCTTCGAAATGTTTGCTCTGAGATTAGAGGGTTGTTAAAAAAGTTTGAGGATTTGAAGTTTTCACTTTTCTTCATTTGCACGAATTAAACGTGCTCGAGTGATAAGAACGAATCGAACAGAAATGTTCATTCCGAGACTAGACAATTATCGAGGAATCGAGGACTCAAAATATCTTACTCTTTACTGTAGTCTACGTAATTTCACTTTATCCGCGAGGATTAAATGTTAACCGGGGAAGGTTTATTTATTAAGAGATTAGTCATTCTTAATTGTACCGTTATGTCAGTACTGAATATAAAATGCGTCGTATTCACATTTAAAGGAACCAAAATGAAGGTGTTTGGTTACAATTTTTATCAAAAATTAATGCGAAATATTTTTTCAGATTCCGTAGGAAGAAGTTAATGGAGTGAATGTACCGGGTGGGTAAAATATTAGAAATCTCATAAATGACCAAATCTTGCAATATCACAAATGTACATAAAACTGGGTCGTTTGTGTCCAAGTTCAACATTTTTACTGTTCTAAACTTTCAAAAAATCTGACGAACACTTACCAAAATTTCCACTATACTGTTATAATCTTTCGTTAAGTCAAATTTTCAAAACTTTTAAATGAACATTTGTTTGGAAGAAATGCAAGAGTGAAATTTCACTTGGGTCATTAGCGACCCAAATCGTGAGCCCAGTTAACAGGTTAAATATGTTCGAATGAAAAGAAAGAATTGAACATAATCACGTAGCCCGCAGTAAAGTGGAGATTTCAAGTGACAAGGATGAAATTTGAGGTAGAAAGTGCAGTTGTGTTTGGATATTCTTCGAAGAAGAAAAAAAAAAAGGAATTAGAATCGTGGAGAAACGAAGAGGAACGAACAGGTATTTCCACGTATGTCGCAATATCGTAATTTCTCTTGTGCATTAATTACACCACATTTGTCATGGAGTACGATGACGACGGAAAACAGCTGGCGTTCAACGAACGTCGCAGCCTATAATGAACTGCCCCGGTCTTCCGTGACGTCCCTGAAAAACCTCTCACGAAACAAACACGAAGATTGTTACTTGTTAAAGAACAAACAACGGCTTTTCCATTCGTTACGTGCATCGATAACGAGACGTTTCGACACGAATACGATGGGAACCGTTGCATATCAATTCCGTGCCAATTCTTACATCGACGCGTGTCTCTGACTTCAAACTTTTCGGAAGCGAAAATCAATAGAATATACGAAACTTTTATGGAACACTAAATAAAATCGATCGCACTTTTTTCCTGAAATTTAACAAGATCAGGTAGAACGAATTATTCAAAATCGAGATTCCTGAGGAAGCTCTTCAGAATTTTATTCACTGAATCATTCGAAAATCGCAAAAATCGAGATTCAAAATCCAGATCTCTGAACTCTAATCTCTCCTAAAAAATCACAAAAACTGTGCACCAAACGAATCGAATAATCCACGAAGAGCCTCAAGATCTCTCTGGAGACGCGAAGGAGGATCGAAAGAGAGACCAACGGTCAAGAAATCCCGCTTTCTCCGGATCTCACGTGTCTCCTTAGCAGCGACAGCCTTTTCTCACACATGACACCCATATTTTCACATCGAACTCACTGTTCACCCCTTCGAAACGGTTCGATCAACCCTTCGATGTTAATTCGAACAATTTTTCTCGTTCACAAAGATCACGAAATCCTGACTTACTGTTCAGACAGGAAGAAACGCAGAGGTCGCCTGTCTCTAGCAGCTAGGACGCCGCTCTCTGGAGAACGGAGCTGGCCACCGTCCCGGAGCAGCAGAGTTTCGTATCGATCGTAACAGGGCCGTGTGTGATAGTGTAGTCACAGGAGGGATAAACGAAAACGGGGTAAATAGCCGGCAGAGAAGCTGACGAAGGGCTTCACACACCGTGGACAATGGCGAATATCACGGTGGACACGCGTAACTGACGGTGTGTGTTGCTTAGGTAAGCGGCGTCAGAAAACTGCCGCGCCTACTGACGTTTCTTTCACCCCCACCGCGGACTGGAGTTCTCCTCGTTCAGGCTGCCAGCCTGAAACAGGTGGGGGCCCTTCTTCGGATGGTATGCAACACTCCGCTACGTTTTGCTCAGGGCCGTCCATGGCTTCGTATCAGACCCCTTTCTATATGTGCTCGATTTCGTTTTGGAAATTCCTGGAGAATTGTGGAATAGGTATGGTGAACTGTTTTGGGGTTTTCGAAATTAGTGGAGAATTCTGGAGAATTGTGGAATAGGTTGGTGATGATATTTGGGGTTTTGGAAATTGGTGGAGAATTCTGGAGAATTGTGGAATAGGTATGGTGAACTGTTTTGGGGTTTTTGAAATTCGTAGAGGATTTTGGAGAATTGTGGAATAGGTTGCTGGTGATTTTTGGAGTTTTAGAAATTAGTAGAGAATTTTGGAATAGGTTGGTGATGATATTTGGGGTTTTGGAAATTCGTAGAGAATTTTGGAGAATTGTGGAATAGGTATGGTGCACTGTTTTGGGGTTTTGGAAATTGGTGGAGAATTCTGGAGAATTGTGGAATAGGTATGGTGAACTGTTTTGGGGTTTTTGAAATTCGTAGAGAATTTTGGAGAATTGTGGAATAGGTTGCTGGTGATTTTTGGAGTTTTGGAAATTAGTAGAGAATTGTGGAATAGGTTGGTGATGATATTTGGGGTTTTGGAAATTGGTGGAGGATTTCGAAGAACTGTGGAATAGTAATTGGTAATTTTGTGGTGCAAAGTTGTATTGGAGGTATTGGGCGATTTGATTTGAAATTTAACCTCTTCAGGAACGATTTTTTTTAAATTAGAAAGAAATGAACAAATTTTTTATGGATTGTAGTTATATTTTATTCATTTTAAGTCTGTAGCAATTAAACAAATAAAAAAAGTTGAAAAACATTAATAATATGCAAAAAAAACAATAACGTCCACATATGTGGTAATTAAGAATGAAAAGATTTCATACACTCAGGGCATACCATCTCTACATTTTTTTTTAAATGTAACAAGTTCAGCTCCATTTTCATAAATAGTAAATATGTAGTCTTATCTTGTCGAGAGTTAAACTTTTATAGTTGCAAATTGTCGATAGTTTTTTGTGAGGAGTGGTTGCTTCAAATGGAAGCCATTTTGGAGAACCTTGTAATGTTTGTACATTTTTTAGCGGAGTGTACACAGCAGATAGGCTTGACCTAAGTCTTAGGTCCTAAGATAATTAACTGCCAGTTACACTGTAGCTAAATAAATTTCTAAAGAGTATCCACAGTCGTATACCTACTCAAAGAGTTTCTCTTTCAAATCTTCAATTAACATTTAGCTCTCCCTCAACCTTGAACTAAAATTTACCTAATGCAATATTACCTAGGTCAATTGGCTATTTGTTCACTGGAACACATTTGCTCAACAAATGCCCATTTATATATCCGACAATATCTCACCAAGCATCGAACGTTAACACGTTTACTATTCATCGAGTAATTTAAATTCGCCCACGTGCTTTATCAATGCAGAAATGAATTTGTCCTGAAATTATTATCAAATAATTAAATTGGCAGTGTTATTTAAACGTAAGAAACATATCCTCGAAAAAGCGAATTAATTAGTCATTGTTTCAGTCGACTAAGTTCATTTTGGGAACGTGTTAAGATTCGACTATTCAGGCAAATGGGTCATATAGAATCTCCTTGGTACACGATAGTACCATTATCTGCCCTGTATCGTCGCCCAGAATTTCCAGCACACCTTTCGACACAGGAAAATGACAACGTTTAAGCGTAGTGCTTACGTGTAAATGCGAACGTGCCTTGTCGCGAGGAATGTTAAATATCCTAGCTATCTTGCTTAGGTAAAGGTAGAGGGGTGTTTCTTTTGCTACTCGTGCATTCTGATTGCGTGCGCCATTCCTGTGTACGAAAGTGTGCACACACGATGGTAACTTTCGTTTTATTTTTATCCTTCAACATAAATGCTCATTTTCGTGGTTCTTCGAAGTTTTTAACAGCAAGATTCGTGTCAAATTGCGAGAATTAATATTATTAACCGTAGAGTCGTTGATCTCAAGAATTGTGCAACTCGATTGCAAGCAGATCGATGAACATAATAGCGATAGTAAAAAAATCTGCTGGCAGTCATCGACACCGATCGGTTTGTCGATCTTGCGACACAGGTAGACCCTTCTCATGACACACAACAATCCGTTATGCGATACAACGGGATCGTATGGCTGCATCGTTAAAGGCAACTATCGTCAGCGAATGATCGTTGCACTCTGCTGTGCGAAACTTGAAATTTTGATAAAAAAAGCGAAGCAAGATTTGGCGAATCTTGGACAACTAAAAGAAATTGAAACCTTAAAAATTCTCAAAATTATGAAATTAAGGCAAGCATCGTTGAATAAGAAGGTGTATAGAGAATAATTATTTTTCAACCGTCCTCAATTCCACAAATTAAGAAATAACTGTGGTTTAGAACGAATCTGTCGAATTTCTTTTCACATTCCCGAAATCAGAAAACTGTGATTGAAATGTATTCAACCCTTCCACGTTCATCGTTCACTTAACAGCCATTCCTCATTCATTCCCTAGGGTCATCCTCAACCTCTAAAACCTAGTACCCTCTCAACTCTATAAAATCAACATTCTCTTCCAATTTCATCCTCTTTTCAAAGTCAACTAAATTTCACTCGATTCGTCATTTTCCAACATCAACCATACTTCGTGTAATTTCCTTTACTACACCAAAACGCTACATTAACCGCTTACCCTACGATCTACCGCGGCCTACTTACGAGTCACAAGTTCACAAGAAAATTCGATAGAAGATAAAGGTAAAGTTAGAATGAAAATGAACGTTCGTCGCTGATATAACTATTTCATCCCACCGTGAACGATAATTTACACCTTGTCTCTGACTCGTTACAAAGCAAATTATTTAAACAAAGCTCGTGGCACTCTGATCCTTCCTCTACGCCCCTGTCACTTACATGTGCGTCAGTGGCGTACACGAGCGGCTCCCTTGCCCGTCCCCTCCTCTTCGTGATTACAAAACCGGTTGAAATTACATCGTGGCGCGTGTGTACGCGAGTGCACGCGACGTGACGCGCGGTGTCTCGCGATTTCTGCCCGCGAGTCCGACTATGACCGATGACTCGTGTATAACACGAGGTCCAGGGCCAATTGACGGGGTTCTCCGGGGTCGCGGTCAATTACCAGGGATATCAGAGGAGTCGCGACAAACGATTTGTCAATTAACGGGCCCGGATTATTCACGAGTTGCCAGTACGACTTCCTGCGCCGTTGCGCTGGCGCGCGACCGCGTGATTCACGGTTTTGCTTCGACTCGTTGCTCCTTCTCGCCACAGGAAGTGCCTTTGTTCATTCCCGAGGAGCACTCGCGGTTTCCGCTTTTCCATCGACTTGTCCGAGGGACAGTTTTCGAAAGGTAGCCGTGCAGGATGTTAAAGGGTGGAACAGAGAGGAAGTTATTGTTGTTATTATGGCAGGACGAGGATTGGTTATTGTTGGAATTGAAAGTTAATTTTTGAAAGATTTTTTTTTATAAGGAATAACAATACTTTTTTTGTTAATAGTTTGTATTCGAGGTAGAGGATATTATAGCAGGACGAGGATTGGTTATTGTTGGAATTGAAAGTTAATTTTTGGAAGATTGTTTTTCTGAAAGGGAACAACGGCGTTCTTTTTTTTTTTTAATTTTTGGTATTCGAGAGGCAATGATAATACTTCATTTTCACAGTGAATTCGAATTGATGTTTTCGTTGAAGATGGAAGATGCATAAATGTTCAATTAAATTGGAAATTTTATTATTCAACGAGTGTAAGGAATTCAGAAATTCTGTTGCATTTCACTGAGGGGGTTGAATAGAGTATATGCAAGCTGAGGGTTAAATTAACACGTTCGCTACCAGGGTCTGAGAAGAAAATCTTGCACCACAGCCCAGGGTGTTTTTTGTTAGAATATGTCCTTAAACTGGCATGGGTCTTTTTAGGATGTATTTATAACACTCGAAATGAGCAAATGTAGTTATCTCTAGACCGAGGACATCCTACATCTATTTTATTGTTTTCAGCTCAACAATACTGTTCATTTCGAAATTTGTTGCAATACGTTATAGCGCATCTGCGGCGCTGGGCTCAGATACAAGAATCGGGACGTCGGCTATATGCGGCGCTGGTAGCGAACGTGTTAAGCAAATTGCATAAAACAGTAATTTTTATAAATATCTTGAGAATTAGGAAATTAAAAGGACAAGTAGTTAGGTAGAAATTCATTCATACACAGGTGATTTTACAGTTGTCACAATATTTTTACAGGTGGAGTTAGCACCATCAGGGGTGTTAATTTTTGTTATTAAATTTCAAATTAAAAATCTACAAAATTGGAATATTTTCCAGAAGGAAAATTAACGTTGATTCTTCACTTGATCCAACTAACCTTCCACCAAATTAGTTCATTTTCTGACGAGATTTTGCCCCACTTTTGCCTCCATGTCCCTCCTTCCACAATAACCCTGTTAATTTAAATTTTTCTATTATCTCAGGCGACCTCTCTGCTCCATTAAACCTAGCTAACAACGTTCCGCTGTGCCATTAAGACACTCCCTAAACACACCAGCAATTTCCAACAATATTATTCCAGAAACTCTGCACGCTTAAACGACCGCCTTGAAACCGCCTCCAGGGTAAAAGTTCTCACGGTTTTCTCAAACATTAGTCGGTCAATTTTCAAAGACCGGTGGGTTGCTTTTCACACTTGTCACCGGTGATTTTTCGGCAAAAATCAGCAACGCCTCGTCGTCAACGATATCTATTGTTGCTTCGAGCTCAGCCGGAAACGGATACCGACTTCTTAACGACTTTTTGACACCAGACGGGACTTTTCTACCTGCTGACCCCGAAGAACAGGATGGAATGTGGGCCTGGCAGGTGCTGAGGAGCCTCTTGTTGGAAAGCGTGCAGTCGATCGGGACAAGATAATTCCGAACCTTTTTCAGTCATGAATATCGTCGACTTTTTTTCTCCAATATTCTGACCATTTTGCAGGGTAGAAACGTGGATTTTTCGAAACCTCGTTGGAATTGTAATTCGCGAAAAATTTGTACGATGAATTTATAGTGTTTTTAAGGAATTTAGGCATCAATGATGTTTAAACGACCGTTATTTCACGGGAAATTAGCATTTTTTTAAATTAGCTACCTTAAGAATTTGTTGAGTTTCTTTCGTCTCGGGTAAATGGCACAAGTGTTGCATTCTGAAAAGAGGCTCCATAAAAATAGCCGTATGATTGTCACTTTTTTTTTTTTATTAGGCAAAAGTACGTCTCTTCGAACGACGGAAAGTTCAAATTCATAGCGCGTTTACTTCCATTATTAAAAAATCGCGAAGTCGTCTAACCTGACAAATTCTAGATTTTCTAGAAATGTTTCTATCTAAATGTCTAATCTGCCTGAAATTGCAGCCATCTCGAATAATCGTTAATAAAACAGTAAAATTTCACACTCTAAAAAATATTCACAAAATCTACACCTATTTTTATCCTTTCCAGGTGTACGTAACCCCTTAACGAACATTTACCTTTCGGAATATTTTTAGAAATCGAAAATCGCAGTTCTTCTCTCCGCTGGTTCCAAGAATGTTTAAAAAAGAAACGCATTTGCTCGTTGGATCACATCCAGATTAGATATTCCAAATCGAATGTTCTCGCTCCTCTGCGCGAATATCGAATAACAAACCGTCGGGAAGATCTCATAAATCTTGGAATTTTTCTCAAATGACGTAAATCACTTAGAAAAATTGAGCAGGTGAAAAATGAAGAAATCACACGAGGCATCGTTGAAAAAAAATGATCACCAGACGTCGTTGTTCCTCCTCGTTTCCCCTAATTGTTACGCAATGGCGGCGACGGAAGGGAGAGTGACGTCACGCTGATGAATTCACAAAGATCGAGGGATAATGATATTTTCATCGGGGATCGACGTACTTTCAAGGGAGATGTGTGCCACGACCGAAATATAGTGGGCGTTCTACAGGGAACCGTGATGCAAGCATCGCGTAAAAAGAACAAAGAAAATTTCCGTTCGAGACTCGTGCGAGACACTGGGCACATGAAAATTCTTCCTTCACGAACAAACTTCGTGCCTCTTATTTGCAAGTGGAGGATGAAGAAATTTTGCTGTAATTTGTTGTTGTAGAAATTACGTCACGAGGAAGATTTAGGTGAAAGAGCTTGTAAATTCAACTTTCTCTCTCTCTCTGTGTGCGCATGTGTGTGTCATCCAAATTTTCTTACTTGTACAATGATTCAACTTAATCTTTTTTCGTTCATAATTATCGATATCTCGTCTGGTCTCTGTCTGTGCAATTTTGTAATAAATAAATAAAATAAATTAAACGATTTGTTTGGTAGTTGAGAAATAACTATGAACGAGGCGAAGTGTCGAAAGAAGTTGAATGAAACGAATAAATGTTTGAACTGTTCGGTTTGTTTAATGTGTTGAGGAACAGTTGTGAACTGAACGAGGTACAGTAGTTAATTTGATTTAATTGTTCGAATACTCGGAATTTTTAACGAAGGAAGTTTCACCACGATTTTTTTCTTCTAGAATTGTAAACGAAGTCACGAACAATTTAATCGAAATGATCGGTTAGGTTTCAACTCGTTGAGCACCAGCTTTAATTATCAATTTTATACATAGAAATTCTTCGAATTATTCGTTTATTCCCACAAAACAGGAGACTCATCGTTCACACCTCGTGTCGTGCTCATAAAAACAGTCGAAATAAATCAAGACCTGTGTAATGAGGCGGCATATAGAAAGTTCGAATAAATACCATCATACAGAACGAAATATAACAATGGAAAGTGTTCCCAATACCCGCAGAAAGCTTCCTGAAGCTAAAAGTGAAACAAACGACACTTACTCCGTCGGAACTAAAAGTCGAAGAAACTCGTGTTTCTTCGCTAGCGTTTCGAGAGGGAGAATTTTAATCGTTATAAACTAGAAATCACGAGTGTCGTATTTAACTAACCATAGGTGTTCACACAGCAGAAAATTACAGCAAAGAATGGGACTTTCTTACAAACGATCCTCAATTTAAGAGAAAACTCAACGGAGAACAGCGAAGAAGAAGAAATAAACACTCGTTGGTGATAAGTGTTCATTCGCGAGTGGTAAGTGTACTCGAATCGATGAATAAAAAAGACGAAATAGTAACAGAGCAGCAAACGAATGAGTTGCTCTAGAGGAGCACGAGTGCTCTCCTATTTTTAAGAACAAGCTGCGAGAGACCGATTGCAGACTAGCCTGAAGCGTGGAAGAAACGGGTTCAACGACACGTACGATTCTTACAGATCGTATAACCAAGGGACTAGACCACGTTCTACGTTTAACTCGTTCCACAACGACGGGAACTCGTACTTAACACGAGGGATTTTCATCTCGTAAAACGAGCATCTTTCACTCCATCTCGCGTAAAATCGAACCGCCCGTAGTAAACACGTGGCACGTGCATGTGTCCCGAGCCATCTGCCCGTAAAGCGCATGATCTAACAACCGTGCTCGCTATTGTTTGTTTCGCCGGTGGCAAAAATAATACACACACGGCGGATTATGATCGCAATTAATCGCCGTTGCCTCGATGTTTCGCTCCGAAAAATAACTATTAAGCAACGCGAGCATTGTGTCACAAACGGAACTCTCCTCGCAGTGGAAACTCGCACATTGTGCCGTTTGTTGTTAATCATCGTTGGAACATTTTTTCTGTAGGGAACTATTCGTTTCGTGTTGCTGGGATTAATTTAGTACGATTTATCAACTTTTCGATGGTCATTGTTTATGATATTTGGTCAGAGTAGGTTCGAACCTCGCGAAATTCAGACTTTGCATTAAATTATTTACCGAACTATTCTGAAACACGGAAGTTGTTAAAAAAATTCTTCGGGTTTCTTCCAATCTCGAGAGAAAAAAATTAGACTTACCATTTAAACGATCATTTTTCTTTTCACACTCGGCAAAAATCAAACTTTGCATTGAATTATTTACTCGATTATTCGGAGTTACAGTTGCACCAATAACGACACGCTGAAAATTCTTCAGTTTATACAGTGGATTTGTAGCAAAAAGAGAAAGAAATTATTCTTAGATTCATAATGGTTGTGGAGTAAGCCATCGGCAACTTTTGCGTCTCAAAATGGAAGGGCGATGATGTAACGCTGTCGCAATAGTGTTTCACTCACCTTCACCATAGACATAACCACAGGGCTGTCCAGAAGACCCTTGAGGAACAGCAGGTCCGTGTCATCGGCCACCTTGCCCAGCTCCTCCAGGTTGTCGCGTACGTGCATGAAGGCGGCTGGAACAGTGACCAGACACTTTTCCATAACACTGTCGCTACCTCGTCGACGCGCGAAGGGCAACGACACTACCGGCACGAGCGTCTAGGCTGGGGTGTAAAAGAGCGACGCGAGGGGACGCCGGGTGTGGCCATCCACCGTCGATCAATATTGGGGCAGCCACAGGTGGCTGGCGTCGCGGTGCACGCGACGACGTTTTCGGTGGAAAAATCGAAAGGCACCGCGTCAAACGTGATTTCGAACAGAGTCGACTAACTTTTACTCGAGAGATGAATTTTTTGATGGCGGGGAATCTGGGGTGGCGAGGAAGTAACTTTTGGAAATTTAAGGGGTGGAATTCACTCGGGGATGGATTTTCGTGGAATTTTTTTAGGATTAGAGAAGTAACTGTTAGAGTGGAATTAGGTGAAACGAGGCAGAGGTATCTGCTAATTTATTTGAGTGGAATTAGAATATTGCTGGATTGGGAAAATTGAGGGGGTGGATTTATTTGGGGATGAATTTTTTCGAATTTTTTGAAAATTGCAGGGATAAAAAGGAGAGAAGAGTTAATTGGTAATTTAATTTGGTAAATTGAGGGGGTGAATTTAGCAGGAATAATTACTTGGGCAGAGCTGGGTAGGAGAGAAGAGTTAATTAATAATTTAAGTAAGTATGTAGTAACGGAATAACATTTGGCAAATTGACTTTTGTTCCAGGGATGAATTTTTTGGGGAATCGTTTGAGTAGTATTTGATGATTCTACTGAATAAAATTGGAACGATGAAGAAGTGACATGTGGAAAATTGAGGGGTAGATTCATTTTTTTAAGATAAAGAAAGAATTACTTAGATAGAGCTAGGTAGGAGGAAAGAGGTAATTGGTAATTTAATTGAGTGTAATTAGAATTGTAATGGATAACATTTGGAAAATTGAAGGGTAGAATTCACTCGAGTAGAATTTTTTCAAAGTTGAAAGAAGAATTGGTCACGCACAGTTAAATGATTCATATGAAAAATGGATGGGAAAATCTTCGAATGAAATGTTCCTACGATTAACGAAATAATTACATAGTTACAGTTAGACGAAGAAACAAAAGGTACTTAATGCTTCAATTACCTACAATTACACCAACGGACCTACAAAACGAGAATCTTTCAGATCCCCCAACTGGAAAATCATTGAACATTGCCGACAATAATCATTCCCCACGGTGAATCCTAATTAAATTTCCATTGAAATTTTTTCTTCATACATTAAACATCACCCTTGGAATCCACTACAAATCTCCAATAGTACAGTTAATAATCCGTTAATTACAGTCTGAACCAAATCCTCATTTCCAACGACAACAATATCCATTCTAATCAATCGCGGATCAATGCATGGGTACTTGTATGTACGTACAAATAAATCACTCCTAAATGCAATATGGAGCAAGCTCAAGGACTGAAGTCTCTTATGTCTGCTAATAATACGTTCCAACTGGTGTCAATTAACATTGGATCCATTCTAGCAGGACTAATTAGAGTCCAACTCCGTGTCACATTTCGGTCTCTCTTTGTCGAACGATTTGTAAATGAATGGTGCATATCGACGGAACGAATT
The DNA here is from genome assembly GCF_001263275.1 of Habropoda laboriosa. Lineage (NCBI taxonomy): Eukaryota > Metazoa > Arthropoda > Insecta > Hymenoptera > Apidae > Habropoda > Habropoda laboriosa. The sequence goes on from NW_017100368.1 coordinate 395,656, forward strand.
TATTCAAAAGGATGTAACTTGTCTGGCAGGTTGTACCTCCATGCTTTATGGCGTTTAATTATCGGAGACAAGGGATTCTCGAGGTTCTCGAATGGTACCGATAAACGACCACTGGCCTCTTGAACGTGCGACGATAAGTGGTGTCGACGACGGTATACCAGTTGCATGATAAATGTACGCGGTTAACGAAGCTATAGAGGAGAGCATAGACTCGAGATACATATAGCGATTGCTGGTATCATCTTTCTAGAACACCTCGACCTATATCTCGGTTGATCTAGAACCGACGGAAATTGTACTTAAATCTGTCTAATCGTTATCGATATTATAGCAAATTAAAGACATCTCATTAAATGGAACTTTGACTCTGGGTTCTACAGAATCTTTATTCTGGGCACTTTGTTTACTTTTCAGGTTAGGTTAGGTTAGGTTCTTGTCATGGATCAATGAAGAAGTTAATTTTTCGTTTTTTATTTATGTATTTTTTTGAGAGAATTGTTCTCCTTTTAAACTGGAGATTATTCTGTATAGGGTCGTTTATCATTTAAAAAATGAGCAAACTTTTTTTTAAATGTGAAACAGAAATTTTGTAATCTTCTCCGATAATCGATTTCCGATCAATATAAAATTGTAATCAACTGTAATTTTTCTTCTCATGACACGAAGGAAGATCGAGTTGTCGAAGGATTTCGCTTCAGGCTATAATCCTCCTCTTAATCTACAGAATTTTCTCTATTTTCCACTTTGTCAAGATCAGGTTAGAAAATATTTTCGTTAGAGGCTGTTCAGTTGGCAAATAAGTCCGTTGCATTTCTTTTCGCGTGAAAATGGAAATTGCAGAATCGCCGAGGAATAATATTTGGATACGAAGAAAACGGGAGATACGCGAAATCATATTCAGATTGAATAAACATTTTTCTTTAATTTCGCGGATTCCGAGAATGGGAAACAGTCCTCCGGGAAACTTCAGTGCTTGGAACTTCGTCGAATTTTCTCCGATGAGAAATCAATCAAACCTCTTCTCAATTAAACTTCTATACTAATTTTACCATTTTCTATGTGGTACAGTTTGGTCCCATTCACGGCGTCGATACTGTCCAACAATCGACGATCCTCTATCTTCTCTTTTCTCCCGAAGAAGACCATCTTGATGTTTCTTATTATATCACAATCTTCGAATCAATTATGGTTTCTCACGTAAAATTCGTCTCGGTAAAAAAATATTCACATTTTCACTATCTTCCTCTGCTTTCCGCCTTCGAGTCTCGAGACGTTCCCTATCATTCCCACATTCCTCTCGGACACTGTAACAAAGTACATTTATCCCTTCACTTCTCCGTCGCGCGAACAACAATTCTATCACTTCTCAAACAAACAGTTTCTTTATTTTAGCACCTGTCGCGAGGCATTCACTGATTCTCGAAGTCGCTTCGTTCCACATGACACTTAGGCCAGTGTTTGTCAAGACAGAGCAAGCAAGATTTTCTTTCGAGGCGTAGGAGCGTGCACGTTGGGTCCGTTCCACGAGAGCACGTCGCGGTGAATGGAAACGCTGTGTTACACCTGCTGGGGCCCCGGGTCTGTTACCTCGACCAGGGGACCGAAAGCGACACCCTGTGGAGGTGATGGGACACAACTGAGCTAGGCGAGCGTGCGCTCCACGATCGTGCCCCTGTGCACCAGGAAATCTGTGCCGCTTTCTAACCCTCAGGTGTCTGGATGACCATCGGTGCTCACACTTCTGACCCTTTAAATTTCCAACTATTCTGCGTATAAAAAGAAATTTTTCGGTTTTATTTTTAGATATTTTTTATTATTTTAGAGATATTGCGAGGCTTTTCTTATCAGGTTTCAAAGGGTTGAGAGCACTGTTTTTAAACTTTCTTTAGCTTTTCAGATATTCTTTCAAATTTTCCTTTCCAAATTCTCACTTCCTCTGGTTTCTGAAATATTAACTCACGAACGAACGAGAGAGAAAAGTTTCCGAGGTTTGAAGGTGTTAAGAATAAGGAGACCCTTCTTTTGTCACCAAAGCATTTTTCTTAGAAATTTCATCTCGTGGCCTTGAGTTCTTGTAATTGGCGATTCGGTGCACAAATTTTGTATTTTGTTTGATTCTTTTGGTATGATTACTTGAAAAATTAGTGAAGTGTAAATTTCATTTGTCAGGGTTTAACGCAGTTCTTCAAATATTTCACCGTACATTCTTCGTTCTGATGGAACAGTTGCAAAACATATAACTTTATCCTCCGTTTATTCTCTATCACACTGCAAAATCTTTTCATTATCTTCGTATTTATATCTGTCCCATTTTACGCTCTTATTACCGTTTCACGTGATTTCATTCTATAACACAGGTTAGACTTTGTAACAACCTTAAACTAGTTTTAGCCTCTTACATAATTTCTGTCTCGTAATTACCCTTTACTGTGCACAAAGTGTGCAATTCATTCTTGCCCCGTGAAGTCTCGAATATTCCTAAAAAATTCCCGACAAGATTTTCACTCTCCTTCGATCTTCAATCGTCGAGAAGCATCGCTGTTCCACCAAAATTTCATCTTCACTCGAAGATTGGAGAACCGAAACTGTCTTCGATCGATGATCTACTGCACGAGTAAATCTGAGAAACACTTTGAGAAACAGGTATACACGATGGAACACAGATTTCTCGATGTTACCGCCGCCGGAGAACGATCGAAACTGGCGTTTCTGAAGAGATTTCGCCGGAGGAACGGTGGATCAAAGGGAAAGGAGAGCTATTCTTATTTTTCCAGACAAACCACGGAGCAAGGAAGGGAGAGAGGAAACGCCAAGCACCACCGGCTAACTGCCCACGAGAATCGGAGGCTTCTGAAGATGGGTCTAGAAACGGACCAGCTGGTTCCAAGAGTAGGGGAGCCTCTGCAGGCTGCAGTGAACAAAAGAAAAGAGAAACGAGGTAGTCACGGGGATTCGACGTGGAAACGTCACGGATTTTCTGCCGTGTTTTTTTTTTTCGGCTCTTTCGAGGAACTTTTACTGCCTTTTTGTAACACTTGTTTCTGCTTAAGGTTGTTTAAATCTCTTCAAGAGCCATCTTTTTCAAAGCTGGAAGAAGTGACTGAATTTCGTATTTAGCTATGTTTTGCTCGTTTTAAATTGTTAGGAGATTATGTATTACCTGTGTCAAATTTTATCGAGAGATTTTCTCTATTATTCGCTATATTTTCATATTTTTTAAATAATTGATCTTGCATGTATTTGTCAGAGCATCTGAAAAGGTTAAATTGGGATGTCGAGATAGTGGTAAGTAGAAATTGTCAGATTTCTCAATTTTCGAATATTGGTTTTTTTGGTCAGTGCTTTTATACGATTTTTGATTATTCAAAATTGCGAAGCTGAGGGAGAATGTTTAAATGCAAAGTAAAAATTCTCAGGTTTTTCAATTTTCCAGTATTGGTATTTTGCTTCAGCGTTTTTATACGATTATTAATTCGTTGTCTCTTTAAATTGTTCGATAGTGTGAAATTTGTTAACTTTGCTAAGTAATACTTGATGACAAGCACAAATTGTTAAATTTTCTCAAACTTCGAATATCTGTACTTGAGTGCTTTCATGACTTGTAATTCGTTAGTTTGAAATTGTTTAACTTTGCTTAGTAATCCTTTTCTTGTAAATTCTTTGCTTTAGGTCACAGCATTAATACCGCGTGAAACACATTTATGGGACGTAATTTATTCCGTCGCTTTAATGTCAGCAGACGATCATCGCGGCCCATCGATCGACATTATCGCGATTTTATCGCGGTTTATTTAGTTCTAGGTTAAAGAAACACACGTACGCTCGCGTGGCGTTCAATTAATTTTTTAAAAACACTCTCCCTTCGAAGATCTCGTCGTTTCGAGGATCCGGAACTGCCTCTTATCACGATGCTCGTAAAATTCGGACGTGAACCATCTGTTCAGTTCTGTGAAGCTGGATACCTATATTAGAAACGAAGGAACACGACACAGTGTACAAAATGACGGATTCAGTGTTGAAACACCGTCGTTTGATCTGTCCAATTGTATTTCATAAGCTACTCGAAAGAGGAACTTTTAGAGATTCATTGTCATACTTAAAAATGGGTCGAAACGTTAAATTTCAGAATTACAAACATTATTTTTGGAGGAAAAGGGGGTAATAAAGTTGAAGAATGTAACATTCTGAGTGGAAAACAATTCTTGGGGGAAAGGGAGATTTCGAGAAAGTCTGGAGAAAATAAAGAAGAGTCTCGAGAGATATGATTTCTAAGAAGGATGGTAAAGCGAAGTGGAGGAAAATGAGGGATTAATAAAATTAGAATTCGCAGAAATGAAATAAAGATATGACGGTGGTCGGGATTCTTTGAGAGACGATTTCGCGATGGTATAGCGATCGCTGGAATTAGTATTCATTCAAGGTTCGCGAAGTTGTGTAGTGGTTTTTGTTACGAGCTTTATCGATCGTCCGAGTTTTCCTTTCGGGAGCACGTGTGTTGATATCGATCGCCTCTTTATTGTGAGTTTTCCACGACGCCGTGTATACTCTGCTTGAGAGAAGTGAGGGATTATTTAAATTGAGAATTGCATGAAATTGTGTGGAATTCTATTGAAATTCCGTGAAAGAACACATTTTCGATCTAAAATTTCAGATTTATCTTATTGTTTTTTTTTTTTGAAAAGAGTATGTTAAGGTGGCAATGATATTCAAAGTCTCTCGTTGTGAAACGTGTGTGAACCACGACGTGGAAATTGGAACGTAAGCCAGCATCGATGGTGCTTCCCCAGAAATCACGTTAAATTTAACAGGATCACTGCCACCTCGTGAAAGAGAGAGGGAAGAACCTTCGGGAAATTGTAAACAAAACTTATAGAGAAGGAAAAGTTCACGGCGGAAGTCGAGTGAAACGGTTAAATCAATATCCAGGATGAATTTCCATCGAATTCGCGCGTACCGAGGTCCAGACGATCGTCAACAATTCCAAGTGCCGAACGGAAGGGAACGAATGCTCTTGGAAGAATTGAGAATGAAACGATGCAATGAAATTTCATCTTTATTAAAGCTCTTAGAGGATTTCTGAGGATAATCAATGAAAAGGCTTGGGTTTACGAATGCTAAATTGTTATTTAAAAATTCGAATGTTTCAATTCAGCCAATCGAATTGAAACATTCAAATGCAAATATTCAAATTCTAATATTTAAATTCAGTCCATCAAGTTCAAATTATTCGAATTGAAATATTTAAATTCAGTCCACCAAATTCAAATATCCAAATTCTAAAATTTAAATTCAGCCATGGACATTCAAACTATGTATTCAAGATTTAAATTCAGCCAATCAGATTCATTACCAACTCGAATTTAAATATCGAAACTTTTTAAAATAGGGTATCTTCTGGAGAGACGCACCACATTTTGTTTTCTGTTTGTAAAATTTTAAATAAAAACAATTAAAAGTATAGGTAAGTATAGTTTAATTATTTACTTCAATTTCTTTAACAAAATGTAGCATTAAGTCTATAAAATCTTTCTTCCAATACTTTAATTTGCTTTTTAAGAAAATTCGAAAAGGTGCATCTCTCCCCAGGGCCTAGGGAGAGATGCACCTCAGATTCGGGATAGACGCACCTCTTTCGTTCTTCTATTCTTTGTTTTCCTCTACCACACAAATTACAGAACGGAGAATACATTTTCGGAAAAATTTTCCTGTTCCAAACCGAATGCAAATCTTCTTAAGAGAGCCTTTTTTGATATTCCATACTCTCTCAGATAACTCAAATAACTTCTCTTAGTTTTTCTTTTCTCCATGTTACCCTACGTACCCTAGGCGTGTGCTACACAAAGTTAAATTAATGGTGCATCTCTCCCTAAACTGAGGGAGAGATGCACTTGTACAGAAACAAAAACCACCTGCAGAAAATTTGGTCAAAATACAAAAGTTGAAAAATAAAAGAAATAAATAGCTGAAGCTACGCAATAATAAGATAATAACACTTTTACTGACCGCTTACAAAAATATTTTGCCAGAAATTCAGAGCACCGAGAAGTTTTTATATATTTATTACGCTTAAATAATACAGTAGACGCGTTTTTCCGTATGAAGTTGCCTTCATAAACACGACTAACGATAACGGCAGCTGAAAAATAAAGTTGACAATCGTCCAGTGTTGTCATAAACAAACACGGTGCATCTCTCCCTACGGTGCGTCTCCCCCGAAATTACCCTACATGAAAAGAATTGGTTGGAGAACCACTCGTCAGCCACGACAACAATGAACAGTGGTAAATCAAGATATTACTATTACAGTCAACAAAGCACTATCCAGCTGTACTCAATCTTCGACCCATATACCTGTTCAACTCCAAGGCAAGCCAATCTACTCCACATCAGTCCACACCGTACATCATTAAACTCACCGGAACTGGACCTGAGCTGCGGCAGTTCCTTTCTCGGGATGATCGAGGGTAGCCTGGAGCATCCGCAGATGTCCTCGATATCCATCAACGACTTGCTTGTCTTCATCCTGGCGAACACTAGACGAACTTCAGGGTCTCAGGTGACGCCAATCGTCATCACGATCAGCATGGATCCCAACCGCGAGTGTTCCACTGGTATACACTCACTTCCGGTTCCCTGAATCCAGGATCGATCGACGACCTTGTCATACTATCTCTCCTCTTTCTCCTCTTAAATCTTCCACGTGTTGTCGTCGACCGATCTCCACTTTTGACGCGAAATCAAAATGGCAGCTGAGGATCTCCGGATCTATTCATAGATCACCGTGAATGGTCCGTGATCGTGGCGTTGAGCTGAACGAACGAGGAAGACCGCAACGGGACCTATAAGCCCGCGCTCGGTTCGTGTCCGGTACTTATAGCATAGTCGCGCGGGGGGTGGGTTTTTGCACCCTCTCTTTCTCCATCTTTCTCTCTCTCTGTCTTTCCGCCTAGACGATTTCACGACTCGTGGCAACGAGTGCCGCGTGCGTTAGGATCGATCGATAGCGAACGCGCCCACGAAAGGGCAAAAATATTCCGGATTAGCGAGCGGTGGAACTGGTAGGTACGACTCGCGGAACGATTTCTTGGTGGCAACAATTGCTATCTGATTTAAGGTGGGAGAAATTAGGGTAGGGAGGTTGAAGCTATCGATAAGGAACTCTTTAGGGTTGCCTTTTGGTGTGATCGATCAAATAAGGTGAATTTTAACGATAGAAATTGAAATAACGAATTTCTAGGGAAAAAGAGTTCGAGAAGGCACTAAGAGGTTTATTTTTTCTTTTTTTTTTAATATTTGAATTGTTGTTAGTACATAGAGCGACAATTTATCGTAGTTTATGGTACTTCGTTTAGTCTGTAATAGGCTGAATCGTATTTAAATTTCGTATCGATCAGTGGACTTCCTTCTGGTTTATGGTAAAAGTGCGGCCCTCTTGTGGAGCCTGTTTCGAACTCGACTTAGAAATTATTACATGCATGAAATTTTACGGTCGAATCTTTCTTTTTTCAGTGAAAATAATTTATTTAGCGTATAGAAATATTGTTTACGAGAAAATTTCGGCGAGAAAGTTGATTTTTTGAGTTTCGAATAAATCGAAATTACGATCGCTGGTAACTTTCTGCGGTTTCTAGTGAATTCTACGGTACGGCCATCTGCCGAGGCGAATATTAAAGCAAACTGCGGCGGGTAGTGCAGTTGCATACTCACAGGTGCCACGAAACTCTCCCACGACCACATTTATCACACTCTTCGTTATCAACGTTGGATGACGCTACTTACTCGAGCAACATCGCCGCTATTACATCATATTAATATGCATTAGACGCTGCAGCCGTGTCTGTCGCATTATCTCCAGGATTACGTCCTTAACACCTTGCAAAGAACACCGAAATTTCTGATCTGGCGTGCTAATTTTATTCATCGTGGAAAAATGAAAGTGCCAATTCTCACCTGTCAATTTTCACTTTTCCAATTTATATTCAGAGCTTGTCAGAAACTATCAAGTTTAAATTTTCTTTTCTTTTAAGAATTTTTCAATCAAACTTTCAGGAAAGACGTCTGAAAACTGGTACATTTTAATTATAAGCGTTTGTCCTCTTCGCTTATGTCATATACAGACTGCGTCAAATTTATGTAATTATGAGGTATCAAAAAGTATAAAACAAATTCGGTGCGGTATGTTTATCTACGGGTTAAATTTCTCAACAGATTCGAACGTTACCCTCGTGTATTTTGCGTATCTCATAATTACATAAACATACAGGATGAGTCACTTATAACGAGCATCTGAATTATCTCCACTGGTATTGGAAACAAGAAAAAAATCACTAACAGGAGTTTGTACAATTTTCAAGACGTACACCTTGGCATGACAAACCAAAATCTTCCCAAGGTCACCTGAAAGGTCATCACCAACATTTTTTGCAAATTAACTTCTATTTTTCATAACGCAGTGTTGCAGTTGACATAAAAGGAAAAATTCAACGACCTATGAAATTATGACCTCGCACAGTAAAAAAAAAAAGAAACAACCTAGCCAATTCTTTATTCTTTATTTTTCCTTAGTAAATAACGTTCATTTTTCTAGAATAGTGCGATGGAGTTATTGTATATTTTTCATGGCGGATAAATAAATTGTACGGTACGTGTCGAAGTGTTTGCGTTGCGATAATTAAACAGGAATTGTTTCTAGGCAACTACTATCAGGGCCGCGCTCGAAATACCGGAACAATGGGTATTCAGCGAAGATTGGCTGATTAGGTTCAGGACTGGCCTCGATTGGCGATATAAGCTGCCGGTTTCAGGCCCTCTTCCGAGTGCACGTCAGAGAAAGATGCGTAGCGAAGGTTTCTGCCTACCTAGGCAGTCCGCGTCTCGACTTTGCTCCACAAACGTTTGGTTTCACGCGGCATTGACCCGAGTCGGTTATCATTCGCGTCACGGATGCGTCCTCGGGACCGCGAACGGGAGGATATATTTTTTATCTGTCGACGTACGCCACCGCCTATCTGCGGTTTTGTAAATGACGCCCCCGGTATGCGGATCCTGGCGAATATTTTCTGGGATAAAGGCTGTCCCGTTTGATTTAGCGTCAGTGTTAATTTTTGTGCGCCCTTCCAGTAGTGTTTTCTTTCCTATTTTGTCGGATTATCTTTATTTCGCAGCGACCTCGTTCTGGATTCGTCGATTTTCTCTTTTCAAGGCAATGGTAATTGGTAATTATTCCCTTCGGATTTAGAGTCGCCGATGATATTTTTTCGTGATCTTTCTGTTTTTGGAATTATTTTTATTTTCAAACGACCTCGTTCTGGATCAGTGAATTTTTTTTTTTTTAAGGCAATGGTAATTGGCAATTATTCCATCGGAGTTAGTGTCAGTGTTAATTTTCATCCTCTTTGAATAGTGTTTTTTTTTTTGCAATCAGTTTTACTTCAAAGCGACCTCGTTCTGGATCTACGAATTTTTGTTTTCATCAGTGGTGCATAATTGGTAATTATCGTGGAGAAATCTTGGTGGATTTAGGCCACTTTTTGTTGACGTTACTTTTATGTGTTTTAAAATAGTTTCGGTGTTTAATGTGAAAGAATCTTGCACTAATTCCACGAATTTGCGTTTGTTGATTATCAATAGTAATTCGTTCACTTTTTACCACCGTAATGGCCCTTCAGCGTACCGCTCAAATGCACCTGTTTCGCACCAAGGGAACATTGACCGTATTATCGTAAAAACCCTGGCCTCTTCCTGCGTAACTTTAAGAGGCACAGAATGAGGGCTGCAAAAGGGGAAGTGGTGGTCGACAGGGACACGATTCAGGCTCGTCGCGAAATCTCTCGGTGACACGTGAGTTCTGTCAATGCATTGAACATTTTCGATGGGAAAAATCATAGTGGGAGAGAAAGAAGGCCTTTTCCTTTGTAGATAGAGAAAGTGTTGGAAGTGTCCTCAAAGTGTTGAAAATGGAATGTTGGAATGAAACGAAGAATGTTGCACGAGTCGTTCAAGAATTCTTTGAGTTGTCCTAGAGTTGCATAACAGTTGGCCTTAGCGTTTCGAGTCCTGTCAAATGATTATTATATTCACTTATGATGTTCTATAAATTGTCATTGCCGCAAAAGCATCGTTATAAACTATTATATGAAAAACACTTAACAACACAGATTCTACAATTGCTACTGATACAGTTCTCCACACAAAATGGAAGTAATTTTCCATATCAATTGAAAGATTGACGGAACAAGAGTGGTTCGTCATTCGAGGCAACCGTCACGACACGAATAACGCTCCATTATCTTCGCTGACCACTTCCTCCTCCATCGACCATCGGCAGAAACAACAAATCGAATTCACATTTGTCTATCACCGTGCAACATTCTGAATCATTTCTTCCGAACACTTTTTATGCGAAACGTTCGAAACGCAGAATGAGATTCAGTAAATGCATGGTGATTTAGAGTATCGGAGAACCCTTATCTCGTGATTCATTATCGTAAACTGATGTGTAAGCGAGTGAAGGCGAAATTAGAATAGAGCTTCCACTTCGTGATATTGGCAAAAATTAACCAGTGAGGGATTCAGGGAGGAAAAGTTGGAGGGTAGATATTTTGGGCTGGTTCGTAGATAAGAAGTTTTCTCGTGGAACAGGTTTTCTTAGATTCGATCTTAGATGGGTTTAGATAGGCGGCTGATACTTTGGATTATCGAGGCTTCTCATCGATCGGGGCAACAGTGAAAGGGAAGATTGGAAGTTTGAATTGTAATCGAGAATGATGGTAAAATGTTGAATTTTCGAAGAAGGAAATTGGACAATTTTAAACGAATGAACGTTGGCATTGTAATCAAAGGAAATAGTAATAATGGAATTAATGTTTGAATGAAAATTTGCTGTTTAAAGTATTCAGATTTAATCTAATTCTGCGTACTACAAGAATTCACTTCTTCTATCAGTTTGTTGTAAATGTTCCCTAAAGTTGTCAGCTTGTTTCTGCAAAATTCACAATGGTACGAAAATGCTGACTGTAATTGGTGGTAGAACCGGTGGAACAACCGTGAAAGGGGCGATTCTAGATGAAAAAATTAGGGTTGCTACGGAAATCTTTGAATACATGGAATATTCGAATACCGGCAGTATTCGAATATTCTTAGATATTTTCTGTATTCAACATTTAAATACAATAGTATAGTATTACTAATAACTAATAGAATAATTGAGTATTCCAGTATATTTAGATATTTTTCGCATTCAGCATTCGAATATTTTTAGATATTCTTCGCATTCAACATTCGAATACTCGTACAGTTTGGACTTCAACTTCGAAGAATTGAATTTTCGGATATTCTTAGGTATTTTTCGCATTCAACATTCGAATACCCATAGAATTCGGATTTCAACTTCGAATAGTTGAGTATTCGAATATATTTAGATATTTTTCGCATTCAGCATTCGAATATTTTTAGATATTCTTCGCATTCAACATTCGAATACTCGTACAATTTGGACTTCAACTTCGAAGAATTGAATTTTCGGATATTCTTAGGTATTTTTCGCATTCAACATTCGAATACCCATAGAATTCGTATTTCAACTTCGATTAGTTGAGTATTCGAATATATTTAGATATTTTTCGCATTCAGCATTCGAATATTTTCAGATATTCTTCGCATTCAACATTCGAATACCCGTAGAATTCGGATTTCAACTTGGAAGAATTGAATTTTCGAATATTCTTAGATATTTTTCGCATTCAACATTCGGATACTCGTACAATTTGGACTTCAACTTCGAATAATTGAATATTCGAATATTCTTCGATATTTTTACATTCGAATATTTTCAGATATTCTTCGCATTCAACATTCGAATACCCGTAGAATTCGGATTTCAACTTCGAAGAATTGAATTTTCGGATATTCTTAGATATTTTTCACATTCAACATTCGAATACTCGTACAATTTGGACTTCAACTTCGAATAATTGAATATTCGAATATTCTTCGATATTTTTCGCATTCAACATTCGAATACCGGTAGAATTCGGATTTCAACTTGGAATAGTTGAGTATTCGACTACAAAAACTATCTAAGAATTGAATCCAAATCTGTATTCCATCGAAATCAAAGTCCATTGTAAATTGGAAAATTCCAACGTAAGAACAAATACAGTCGCGATGTAAAATTAGCGATTGGTCACGATTCGTCCAGGTTACGCAACTGATCGATTCGCGGAATAATTTGAGCGGCGTGCAATTTTATCGGTCGAGTGTCTTTTCCCGGGCCGCGTTGTTTGCGCGTAATCGAATCACTGTCGTCCTTGATGCAACGCGCCGCACAACGCTGATCGCCGACAACGCTTTATCGCGTTGTCGTTCGATAACCGCGATTTACAGCGGCGAAATTTCGCGATGCTTTACCAAGTTATTGACAGCGTGCCCCGTGAATCAGGATTATTAGTGACAGTCAACGACGGGGAAAGAATGTGAAATGTCCGGACGAACGAGATCATCGCACCAGTCAGATGCAAGTCGATGTTAATCCGTTTCGATTTTCCTTCAACTTTCGTCCTTTTCAACGTCACTGCAATGCAAGCGCTTTTCTCGGGGAATTTCTGCAGCCATTCGTGTTGATGCTTGAAGCTTTTACGAGGGGATTATTGCTTCTTTTTCCTTGGTTCTTATTAAATACTGTGCTGATAGCGTGATGATACTGTTGGGGTGATAAGAAAGTGATACGTCCGAGATAGAATAATGTGTTTGTAGTAATTAGATCCACGTACTGTGAGGATTACATTCTAGAAAAGTGAAGTTTCGAATTCGAATTCAATACTGAAGTTGAATAGGAACTTTCAAATTCGAAAGTTCAAATTAGAATTAAATGTGAACCGTTCAATTTCAAGTTCAATTTCAAATTTTCGAGCGCAAATGCTCTATTCTAAATTCGAGTTCAGTTCAAGTTGAACTAAATTCAAGTTTAATTTTCCAAATTCAACTTCGCGAAATTGGATAACGGAAGTTATTCAACTCGAATCCAAACTCGTCATCATAATTTTCAAATTCAAATGCAGGTGTTCCATTTAGAATTAAAATTAAAAGTTCCAAATCCTGATTCAAATAAAAATTCCAATTTAACTTTCTCAATTGCATTTCAACTTTCAGAAACAGAATTACGAAAGTCTTTCGGAAAAATACAAGGCCTACAACATTCTCCATCATTCCTCACACCAACACTGCTCGTCATCACTATCATTCACCGTCATTCCTCACCACGAATACATCATCGTTCCTCACATCAACACTGTCCATAGTCACTATCGTTCACGCTCGTTCCTCACCACGAATACACCATCGTTCCTTCACATCAACACCACTTCGCAATCAAAATCAACCTCGAAACTTCATCCTTCATTGTCGCGGAAACTTCACCTTCGCCGAATTTCTCCTGTGTCATCGCATTCGATACGAAAACCCGATCGAATATTCACATCTCCCATCAAAGGAGGCCGCGTTATCGTTCGATCGTCGCGATAGCTGCGGAATTAATAAAGCTGAAAAGGAGGAAAAGACCGAGATAATGGGTATGCCCCGTGTTCATCGTCAGAGGTGGGAGTATTCGTCGCCTCCGGCACTTCGGGAATGTACGTGATAGATCAGTCTGTGTTCGACGCACCCGTGACATCCATCAAGCAGCGTCGATCTCTCGATCGCCACTCAGAACTGACCAACAACTCGAAGAATCGTCGACGGACGGTGCCACGTGTTCGCCATGCTTCTCAACGGGGTAGGTTGACGAAGGAAAAACGTTTTCCTTCTACGGAGTTCATTAACAACCGGCTGGGTCAAACTGGACCGGTTAACGATTGTACAAAAGTGAATTTTCATGTAACTAAAGCGTGATTGAAGTATTAAATTCTTATCGATAGAAATCGAAGTATAGGAAATAAAGATGGAAATTTACCAATATATTCGATCATTGGATAAATTCTGCTGCAAAGTTGCAATGATACTAACGATAACGACAAATGTAACGAACGTAACAGTGCAAACGAATGAGTTTACCGAGGGGAATTATTTCTTTGTCTGACAAAGTGAGAATTGCAACGACAAGTAGACTCCCTCTTACCTGATCCCCCTTTAATCGGCTACATTTTCGTTGGTAGGTCAACAAGAAAGCAATTGACACATTTGTTCTTAAATTACCCGTGAAATTAATGCAGTGCGCACCGGAATCTCATTTCCACATTTTTCTCGTCCGATGAGAAACAAGATTTCTAACATTCGAGTCCTCAAAATTGAACGCTTTGGAATCGAAGAAGAATCGTCAGTGCTCGACGGTTGAACAAAGTTTCGGATTAATCATTTATTCCCGCGTAAAGCTATCACGTGGCGTTAAATCCCGTCTCTTCGGCAATTTTACCCAGGAACGACCAGGCTGTTTTTACAATTCAACGTCACTCCGCCGATAATCTGTCCACCGTGGGCAGTGAACTCGCTTTACTGCGTTGCAATAACAAAAGAAAAGGGGGAAAAAATCGAAGTGATCGCGTTAAAGGCGAAACGCTCTGAAGATAATCGCTGATCCTGGTGTATCCTCGATTTCCGCGCGATTCCAGAGAGAAACCGTGCTCGTTTCGTGGACCATTTTTGCGTGTCCCCGATGGAGAAGTTTCGCGAACGACGATTTATCGTCCGCGATGCTGGTGTTCCCGTGGAAAACTCGCGGAAAACAGCCGGTGAGAGGGGAGAATACGAGGCAACAGTGAGAAAACGAGCTGGTAAATCGAGGAGGGTGGGTCGCGGTACTCTCTGTCGCTTCCGGTCCCACGCTAATGACCCCGGGAGAACTTTCGGAAGCTCTGCCGTGGAATATTTCAACCGGTGTGCCCGTGAAATCGACGCTGAAACACGCAAGTTAACCTGCAATGTGTACCTTTCTCGTCGATTGAACAAATCAGAAGGTCGAAGACATTGGTGACATTAAAACCGACCAAGTGTTGACTAACCGTTCCATTGGATACTCTTCTTCATCCTTCAACATTTTACTCTGTTCTCTTTCTGTAATTCAAAGATGAGAATAATTGCGAAGGGTTCATTTTCATCATATTCTATTTAACCGCATTTATCGTTCTGGATGAAAACGTACAATTTATTCCTAGCATTTAGGACATACAACCATGGTTCGCAAGTATTTCGTTAAGTACCGCTTTCTCTCTATTCAAGGTTGTGATCAATTTTCTGAAAGAATTGTATTTCTTCAAGTAAGGCAAATTTAATTTTTTAATTCTTTTTCACAATAATATTAGAAATTGTGACAAAATATTATTATTATTTATTTATAAACGGACCGAAGCCCTCTTACATAAATGTCTACACAAAAGAAGAAAGACTTTACATGACATAACAAAGAAGGGACATGCACAAAAACTCATGGTACAAAAGGTATGGCATTATCCGATAATCCTACATAATTGTGTTTTAAAAGTGTGTAAAGACCCACTAAAAAAAATCAATACGATTATAGAGAGTGCTAGAGTCAGCAATAATGCGATTTATTGGATTAATTAATCCATATGTAGATCTCAATACGAGTTCATTTGCATAAGGAGAGAGGGACAATCAGTATGGTTATTAATTAAATTAAAGATAAAGCTATGGTCGGATATTCTTCTTCGTGCAGACAATGTTTCCAGGTCGACTATATTGTTAACTATGATTCTTATCCACAGTGGACGAGGTAATATTAACTGTAATTCTTTTTTAATACAAATGTAGTTGAATCCTTGTAAACTGGTTAAATTTAAATTTCTTATTGAGATAAATAATATAGTAAGTATATGGCTAGATAAATTGCTTCTATTTAAATGGCACTATTATCCTCATTAAGCGCTGAATTAATATTACCCTGAAACCTCGTACCTCGATAAGCATGCAACACTTTGATAATTAGCTCTTGTGTACTAAATTGTTAAGAGATGCTTGTCCATTCGGACGTTCTTTCACGGTTGTTATTTTAATTCTCCTTTTAATTCTTGAAGTATGAAGTGGACGGCAAGGTTGAGGCAGGTATTTCAATGGAATTTCAAGCAGGTGGAAATTTCCTTCACGTTCTCACTTATTGAATAAATGAACAGTAGGATTAAATAAAGAAACGTAGGACTTTAGAATTCGACAGTGGTTATTCTGTATTGGGCGGCCTTCGTTTGAGCGACTGGAACTTCTCGAGAATTATCAAAAGTTCCTCTCTGCGCTTGTAAAAATCATTTCCAGACTGTTTTTTAGCTGTTTTCGTTGAACCAAGAGAACGGTAGCTTCTTTATCGTTGCCTTTTGATTTTCACCGACCAGTAACCCGCGGAGGGGGGAAGTTCTAAAAATTTTAAGCGTCTTTACTGCCAAAAGTTCGCTTTTATTGGTCGTGTCGTAAACGACGCCGACAATAGCCGAACAATTTGAACAGCTGTTTTTCTAACTGCAGTTCCTTCCCGAATAATTCCAGAGAAATTTAACGGCGTACGTTTGCCACATTTTCGTTGATCTGTGTTAAAGAGAAAAATGACTGCAGGACTATCTTGATGAAATTCATCTTCTAACCAAACTTCGTACATTTAATCGTTCAGAATTTGAACAATTGTGTCGAATTTGTGTGAAAATAATCCGAGGAAAAGGGTTTGTTTTGAAAATCCAAGCGCTCGTGCCAAGAGTCTTCCAAAATAACCAAGAAAACTTTCAGTTTACCGACATTATTTCCAAAAACCAAAATTTCAGTTTCACTTTGGCAAAATTCCAAGCATTTACACCGAAAGTATTCCAAAATATTAATATTATTGAAGGAAAAGAAGATTTCAATCTTGCTTTGGCCAAATTCCAAACACTCGCAACAGAAGTCTCGCAACATAATTAAAGGGGAAGTTCAGTTTGACAGCTCGAAGAATAAAGGATATTTAACAATTTTTTTTTTTACTAAAGTAGTAGAGGTATCGTAATTTTCTCTTTTTTTTATATAGAATGAGGCATCCTTAGAGTACAATGAAATAATTTTGTCGAATGTAATCTTTAATATTGTTAATATTTTAGTATTTTTATTAGTGTAAATTTTATACTATAACTTCGTAATTTTCGTAAATTCTTCTTTAATATTATAGGGCCATATTTTTCAGACGTTTAACTATTAATTTCTTTAAGAAAAATTTATACTATAACTGTTACTTTTATGCATTCGTCCTTAACGTTATAGGGCTACATTTTTCAGATGATGTACCTATTTTCAATTTCTCAACCCTTTGCACTTGATTTTTTTCCTGCAAGATAGCAACTCGGAGATTGTTTGCTAAATAAAATTGACGAAATTTTTCAAAACTAACATAAATGTACACTATACACATATTAAAGGATGTAACTATTTTATTTCAATATTTAATATATTTTTATGTTATACAAAAGCTTGTAACAGTTCATCACAGGTTGGTTCTTTCAAACTGTTTCATTGCTTACACCTCTAACATGTGGATCTCTACAATTTACGGAGCCCCATAGATCTGTTGTCCTGGAAAATATCGGCTCTAATAATCGATTAATTATTTACCAAGTGGTAAGCAAATAAGTAAGACGTATTGCTGAAAATACCGCAAGAGAAACAAAAGTATGTAAAATTTTTTGAGATGTTTAGATGAAATTTCCGCAATAGCTAAAAATTTGCTATAACTAAGCTGATACCGAAGGATTCTTCGCGCATGGGTCAACGTCGATTCTTAGTCGCCTCTCGAGTGCAAAGGGTTGAAAACAAAAATCAATCTTTCGACACTTGCAAACTGCACTTCTTCCTTAAGGGGGTCTTCTAGTGTGACGGCCGTTTTTTTAGGCCTTTTTTGCTAATTTATTACAGAAGTACGGTAACAGTTATCAACATGAACTTTATTCCAGTGTATTTACTTGTCCTCGAAGAATCATTGCAAATTCTTTTTGTTGAAAAATAATTAAATATAGCTACTGTGGAACACGTCAAACAGGAGCATGCAAAAAAAAAAGTAGGTCCATGGTTGCCATGATTTGAGCTGTTCTGCTTATCAGAAATAAAAAAATCCAACTGATTCTTATTTAGTATGCATGTCGCTATGATCGCTAGTAGAATAAAAGAAAAATATTGAAAATTAAAAAAATGGTGGCACTTTGAATACGAAGTATCGATTTTTTCGACTGTTTTTCGTCTTTCAGAGGTTCTGAAAATCAGAAAAATGTATATTTTGGCATAATTTTACTACCGACCATAGCCACACATGTTCTGAAGACATGTGCAAAATTTCAGTTCGATCGGTTCAGTGGTTTTCAGAAAACATGGTTCCGAGAAGAACGCGTTTAAAGTTTTCAGTGCAATTTACATTCTCCCTGTCGCCGGCCTTTGACGTGTCACACTAAACAAGCTGTAACTTCGCTATTTTATTGAATACAACTATAAAACTTCAGGAGTACATTCTTAAAGAGTTGTACTTTCGTTGTCACACTAGAAGACCCCCTTAAGAAAAACTGTTACCAGCCTTCCTCTTGAAGAATTATTCCCAAGCCAAGAAATATTCATCCTCGACACTTGACACTGAAACATTCCCGTCGAATACCTCTAAATCTGATCCCTCTTAAGCGACAATTCCGCAGACGCGGTATCGTTCACGAGACACCTCTGCTGACTAGCCGATTCCTTCAGCGCGATCCATCCTCGGCTAACGCCTTTCAAAAGATTTACAGCCAAACAAAGAACTTCCTCCTCGCCTCATTTCAAATTCCCCGATTCACAAACATCCCCTCGTGTCTTCGGCTGCAACACCATCCCCCTTTCTAATTTACGACTCGAACAACCATCCAACGAACCCACCTCTCTCGCCCTCTTGCCCCGTCTTCCTTTTTCCAACCAGTAGTAACTCTTCTATACATATAGATATTCGACGAGGGCACACCGGAAAGTTCCCAGGCGTGGACGAGCTTAACGAGGCCGGTCAGGAGTCAGCCAGCAATTTCGCGGATTTTACTGGCAGGCTCGCGAAATTGGTGTCGCGCCTCCGCGAAACTTTTATGCGTTGCACGTGTTTCCACGTCGACACCCTTTGTTCAGCCTCTTCTTTACATCCTTCCGTCCACTTCCTCTTCCTCTGCTACTTTCTTGCGAAGGTACTTGCAGAGGGAGAAAAGGGGGCAAGGATGTAAAAATTCTAGACACGAGAAGGATCTTTTTTTTCTTTACGATGCGCATATACAAAGAGAGAGACTGTTTGAACGAAAGAATGAAATCTTTTGCAGGTACAGCTGCTGGTGCTTGTGCTGGCGTTGCAAGGATCCATGGTCGTCCTTGTTGCCGGGAAATCCAGTAAGTTTCTGCTTCTTTGTCCCCGACAGATAATCGTGCTTCTGTTAAGCCGCTT
Source organism: Habropoda laboriosa (assembly GCF_001263275.1). Classification (NCBI taxonomy): domain Eukaryota; kingdom Metazoa; phylum Arthropoda; class Insecta; order Hymenoptera; family Apidae; genus Habropoda; species Habropoda laboriosa. The sequence continues at coordinate 415,052 of NW_017100368.1, forward strand.
AGGGACCGGACGTCTCTTGGATATAGCCGGATGCCTCGAGATCGACGGGAACCGGGCTAATGCTCTTCAGCGTTATTTGCCAGGGAGATAAGTTTAATTGTGGCCCTCCTGATATTCCACTCTCTGTTCCACTGGTTTCATCGATAAGACGTTCTTCGTGATGAGTGATTAGAGGTATAACGATGGATATCTCTCGCGTGGTTCTCGATGGAGAACCGGAAGTTCGGGCAGAAGTTCCTTTTCTCTTCGTATTTCTGGTGGAAATCGGAAATCGAGCACTCTGCAAACCTTCATTTGCTATTTTTCTAGCGATCCAAGTCTCTGTGATTCGTTATTTACTAGCTCTTATTGAGAAGTGTTTTTCTCGTCTTTTAATTTCCTCCAAATTTCTTCTCCTTTTACGTCACTGTTACTGAGTATTAACCTGCAAAGCTCCATTTATTATTTGCGTGGGGAGCCTTTCAGCCTTCAACGGTTTTCAAAAAATTATTTCTCATTGTCACAGTGCAAATTAGAGCGATATGAAAGAAACAACGTATTGGATTTTTCTCAATTTTTAACTTTGACGTTCATGATCGCCAACATGGAGAACCGGAAGTTCGAGTCTTGGATGATAGAGATTTTATCGAGTTCTGTATTCTTTCTGCATCCGTGGTGATTTTTTGGTCTTCGATGAGCGTGTAGCTTAAAAACGAGTGTTTTTTAAGTTACCTAAGTGCTTCAGAAGCCAAACTGACTCCATTTTTCTCAATTTTTCCATCGGTATTTAACTTCGCAGAAATAAAATAACTTTCACCAATTTGGCCTGGAAACCTTGAATCGTCCATCTTAAATTCTCGAAAAACTAATATCAACGATCCAAGTGGACATCCTAGACTCAAAAAGGTCAGGATTCGCCTAACATTCTCGCGTCTCATGGACACCTGAGTCGAAGTAACGTTACCCAGCATGTGGATCATGGTCTCCCGAGTCACAGCACTGACCCACATGCTGCTCGATGAATAATAAACCCGCGATTAATCAGTCTACCTATTTCAAGAAACTCTTTCGACTTTGGAAAATGGATTACCTCGGGTTCCTTCAGTTCTTTCGTATCAAACTGCGATTAATCTCTTCCGCTTCCTCTATTCTACTTTTTCCTTCGTTTTCTCCCTCTTCCTCTAGTACGAGAAATTCCTGAGAAATTCTTGTTTCTCCCATTACAGTTACACGAGTGATCGACAAAGATACAGGAAGATACGGGGGGAACGGCTATGGAGTTGCGAGCGCTTCGTTCACACTGGAGGAGACTTACGACCAAACTTTTCGCGCGAATATCTTCAACGGTACCTGGAGAACGGACACGGACATCGTTTATTCTGATAACTATGTTGGCGATATACGCGAGTTCGACGTAACAACGGGGATCAGCACAGTCCTCATGGACTCGTCTGTGGCGGTAAGATTCACTTTCACGAGCTTCTCGTGTCTTAAAACGAGCAGAAGTTTGTATGGAGAGTAAATTGGAGGTCGAGAAGTGGATGGTAGACTTAAGCGGAGGAACGATGTTGGACCATCTTTATTTTCATTTTCTAAATGACCATGGTACGAATATGTTTAACCCTTATGTCGATAACCGGGTACCCTTTTGCATAATTCTCGCTTACAATATTTGATCTTCCAGGTAAAAGATCGAAATATCCTGCCAGATCGTTGTTATTTCGCACATTTCCTATCCGTGTTTGCCTCAAGTTACGAATTTTGTTATCAGAAGACTACTAAAATTCGATAATTTGAGGGATTTGAATTTGGTGGGAGTACGCTAGTAGAGCACGTGGAGAGGAAAATTGAGATAAATTTATGGAAAAGCCGGAGAAGTAAGTCAGCGTGGGTTTGAAAGATAATAGTATAGTCCTGCGTGAAATAATATAAAGGTGATCCTTCGGAAGAAGTTATAGGTATACAGAGAACGGAACATTATCCCGGTGTCATTTTTGAGGTTAGATAAACACGTGGTCATGAGTGACAAAGGACAACTAGACAGATCCCTCAGAAGCGAACCGGCAAAAATCGCCTCTAATGCAAAATTAGCAATGGGAGACGAAAAGCAAAAGAAGACTACTAAAATTCTGGTTATTGACATAAGGGTTTTAGGCTTTCATGGGCTGGATTGTTGGAATCATCGGAAACTAAACTAGGAACAACTGAGTCAAGGACAGAAATGTGTGGACACCCTTCAAAGTAGAATAGCTTTTATTAAAGTTAGGTCAAACAGCTTGAACTTCTTGAATACGTTAGAAGGATCAGTTTACTAGGTGACGTGTAGAACAAATTTTGAGAAAATTGCAATTTGTGGGAATCGCGAAGAAAATAGCGAAGGTCGCTTTTTACAACTTTTTTACCTGGGCTCGTAATGAAAATTTAAAAAATACGTTTTGTAGATCTATGTGAATTATAGGCGTGCTGAAAATTTCATCGAAATCGGTGGATGAAGAAACAAGCGGCAGGCATCGAAAGATGTAAGAATCTTCAGATTTATTACAGTTACAGGCTGAAAATCGTGAAATAGTGCCGTTGAAGTAGTCAACCGTTTGTAGCTCGTAGCAACGTTAACCGATTTCGATGAAATTTTCAGCGTGTGTATAATTAACATAGGTCTACAAAACGTATGTTTTAAATTTTCATTTCAAGCCCAGATAAGAAAGTTGTAAACAGCGACCTTTACAGTTTCCTTCGCGATTCCCACAAATGGCAATTTTTTCTAAATTTTTGAAAAAAAGACTTCTTAAGAAAAATCAAGTCGTTTGGCCGAATTTTAAAAAAGTTACTTTGTTTTGAAGGGTGTCCACGTATTTCTGTCCTCGACTGTGTATCGTTGCTACAATGGTAAAGTTGCAAAAATTTAATTCTTTGGGAAAGAAAAATATCGCTTTGTTGACTAATGTAAAATTACCTTAGCACTGCCTTTTTCACCAGCTATGCCATTTATATTTATTTCCTTTAGCTGGCGAAAAAAGTCTGTGCAAATTTTGGCGATTTTACACAAATCGACAAAGTGGTTGTTCTTCACCCCTCAAAAATTAAATTTTGCAATTTAAAAAGTTGCAATAACCCTTCTAATCCACCATTGAAATGACTTTAATGCTCAAACCGGAAAGCATCGATTAATAATTGGTGTAAAGTATTTCAAATCTTGATAAAGTGAAAGAAATGATCGTTTTTCGGATTTCTTCCTTTCTTTTAGAAGATAATGAAGTACTCGATACTCCTTTTTGGATCAATTTTAGAGGAGATCCGAGACACGGTGCTTCTGATCTTGGAAGAAACACAACTATCAAAGATTGGCCGTTCAAACGTTCGGTAGAATTCTCTGAAAGCAATTTTCATTTTCACAATACGTTGGGCTTTCGAGAAATTGCATTTCAATTCTCGGGACAAATTTCTGCGATGTTCAGGCTCCCTCGATCGGGGACACGTACAAATAACACGGCCACGTTTAATTAATCGTACGGAAATTCTCCGCGTGGTCCAGCTTCTTAACCGGTGAATTACAGTGTCCACTTTCGAGCGTGAATCAACATCCTACGGTGTTGATTTAAGAGACATCGCTATTTGACGCTTCTCTGTTCAATTTTCCCCGGGAATCATCGTTTGCGTCTTGTTTAGCGACGTGCCAAACACTCTCTCATGTAATCGAAAGATTTGCATACCGCAGAAAGAAACCTGCACTTTCTCAAATGTTCCTTCACTAACCCTGGGACACCCAAGCTCCTTCGAGCTTTTTTATTTAACTCTTCAAGGAGGTTTAATTGTTCTGTTTAATTAAAGACGAATAAACATTTCTTTCCTTTTTACGCAATTTGATTTTGTTTAGTCAATACTTTTGTCCTTATTCAATTCGAAAAATATACGGAATGTCTGAGCTTTCAGGAGGTTTCATTTCGAATTTTAAGCAGGTTTAATTGAAAAGAAATAAATTTTTCTTTTTTGTTCTATACAATTTCTTCTGTCACTTTTATTTAATTAAAAAAGGAATCTGTTTAATTTGAATTTAATTAAAACAAAAAGGAACACGGTATTTGATTCGTTCGTTGACAATGATTAAAAGCAATTATGTACTTTCTAACACAAAAACCAGTTATTTTACGAGGAAAACTAAAGTTTCAAACTTTGTAAAGATTTCTTTACCTTGGGCTTCTTAGGGTTAACAGCATTAAATAGAAATATTTTTTAAACTTATATTGTAGGGTTAAGCATAAAGTACCATTATCTCTTTACTTCCGCAGGAATTTCTATTGTTTCGAATGACAATTTTTCAACAGAAAAAAAATTCACGTCGCGTACAATAATTCACTTCATTACACGTACAAAAATATTTACACTCTCGATAGTTTCGCTGTATGTTGATTGTGGAGAAAAAAATGGGGACAAGTTACGACGCAGAAACTCGTCGTATCGATGTTGAATTAATGTCAATGCATTGATCCACAGTGACAATCTAAGATTTATCGTGGCGTAACGCGTACGATAACCTGGCACGAAATCAATAGTATCGATACTTCAAATCACTCAAGCATTCGTACAGATCCCGAGACTTCGATATTGCCTCGAATGCCGAACGTCTGCTGTTCCATCGGGACCAATTTCCTCTCTCTCCCTAGTGTTCCAATAAAATGGCGAATCAAGTCGTTCTTCGATCTTCCTTGTCGAACATTCGCTAATTTTTGTCAAACTTGTGCAATACTTCACGATGATATTCTTAAATAATTTCAGGCTGATTACGAGAAACCAACAGTGTACTTCTCCTTCGACAACACGTTCATTTTGATCGGCCACGATTACGCCAGCGTGAGTTCCGATTTAATTTTGTATTTTTCAAAGAGAAAGTTGAAAGGAAAAGGGGATTTACATAGGATTTTCACTCTAACGTGCCGCACGATTTTTCAGCCATTTGAGAAAATATACCGAAATGTAGCGATTAATTAAAAAGAAGTTTATCTGTGTTAAGTGCACAAAATTTCGATAACAACCTCCGTTAAGTGGACAACACGCCTATAACGATAATAAAAAGATGGAAGATATGTAGTTTGCTCTCATAGTGAACCCTATTGGATTATGAGAGTTATTGGTTGTTAAATAATTAATAATCCTTATTTTAAACTATAAACTTTTATTAGACACAAGGAAGTAAGAGCACTGTCTACGGACTGAGAATGCTCCTACGCAACGCCCTAATATTGTCTACGACCCCGCTTGGGACCGAAGTGCCTTTTGTCACGTATCATAAACATTTAGATCTTTACTAAACAGAGGTAGTAAGGCTAAACGGATTCCTCCGAACGTATACAAAAGTAATATATACTTCCTAGTAAGGCGTTAGATTAATTTTTGTTATATCTAACTGACTGATAAATCTAACAAACCCACCTGGACCTATTTTTTAAATAGACGAATTTTTTAAACAAAAGTATCATGTAATGTGCTTCTTCAATTCCTCTTAATGTTCTTTGCAATATAATAAAAAAGAAAGATTTACGTAGTACTCAAGGTGACCTTGGATTCACTATGAAAACGAACTATATTTGAAATTTTTACCATCCTTGCACATTGTCCAGTTAACACTGGCTTCAATTTTGATTCATAACTGTTTCTTATCGCATTATCGAAAAATGTATGCGGCACGTTAAAGTGAACACCCTGCAGGAATACAATTTGTTTATTTCAGGGCTTCAGATATTCGATGTATCAGAGGTTATTTCGACAACTTTAACGATTCAACGATAAGCCGAATTACTGTGAGACCGTGCAGCGTCGTAATGATAAAATTATCGCCCGTTCTGTTGTTTTATACCTTGTTCCATAATATCCACGCGAAAAACCACGAATGAACGATCGATCGATTTTCATTATCCTATGCAACATTGTCACGTGCACCTTTTCGATATAATCCCCCTTATCGAATTACACGGGCAAGCTTATCAAGCTTGACATTGTAAAATTTCCAATGCTTTGTGTTATAAAGCTTTCAATTATCTTCGACGATAATTTTTTTCTAACTTTTTCTACTCCCGTAGGACGTACACGGATATTGCAAATGGCGCTCGTTTAACCTATTTCAAATGGTCACCCACGGAGAACGCCCTAATTTACGTTCACGAGAACGATATCTATTACCAAGTATTCTCCGAAGAAGGCAGCGATCTTCGAAGAATTACCAACACCGGTGTGATCGACGAGATCTACAATGGAATTCCTGATTGGGTTTACGAAGGTGAGAAAAAGAATGGAGATAAACTGTCGCTTTACTGGGAACAAGTTATTAATCTCTGTTGTTAGGTGTGAAAAGAAACAACGATAATTAAATCCAAGTGTTAAGGTTAAATCTATATCTCTGTATTAATCTGTTACCTCGTAATTAGTTCGCAAATACTTAGAACACAGTAGTTTATGTTAAATGCAAAACACATCATACTAACATTTGCAAGAACCAAAATGAAGCGACTGGTTATAATTTGTACTTATTTTTAATTAAAAGTCTAGGGAGATTCGATTTCTGTCTGAGAGGTGAACCCAGTTAACAGATTGATCATGGGGGGGAAATAGTGATAATTAAATCCAAGTGTATGGGTATTTGCAGAGGAAATTCTCGCCTCAGCTTCGGCTCTCTGGTTTTCCCCTGACGGACGCCATCTTGCTTTCGCAACGTTCAACGACAGCCACGTGAAGGATATTGTATTAACGATGTACGGCGATCCAGGAACTATGAAGGATCAATATCCCGCGGAAGTGAAGATCAAATATCCAAAAGTAATTCCCTTAAGTACACTTTCCTTTTTAATATCGAATTTTTGAAAATCGACGAGTCGGAGGAATTTTCTACACCGCGCGTAGCGCAAAAATTGGCAAAATTCAACAAAGTAGAAGTCCGTCGAATTGGATAATGGTCCCCTTGCTTTAGCCAATTTGTCCGACGGCGAGGAGGATGGTCGTTAAGGATCAGATTAGGAAGCTCGAGTTGCCCTTACGGCCTAGGCTGCCAGCTTTAAAAGGGGATGAAAGGGTTATCTCGCGGTCGTTGCCACGTTTAACCCCTAGTTTTTCCCTCTGGCCATTCTCTCTCCAACTGTATCGACACGATCGCGAAAGACTGTCACGACTCGATATTGGCACCGTACTCGTGAAACCAATCTCGATTTTGTACTTACACAGAACGATCGTTTCCCCACTTGAATTTCTACTTTTTGTTCTCTTTGTTTTTTAACCCTGTGTTAGTCTGAGGAATTTTGATTTAACGGAATTTTAATTTTGATCAGTTTTCGCCTTTGAAGTTAATATTTCAGAAAGCAATGAAATATTTATCAAGAGAATTGAATAGAAACAAAAATCCAAAGTTGTGAAATTGAATTAAAATTTTTTCTTTAACCCTAAGTTTGTCTGGTGAACTTTTTCAAGCCTTAGATTGGTGTTGTCTGAGGGACTCCAGTTCAAATTAATATTTTACAAATTATTTGATAAAAACAAAAATCAATAATTGTGGAATTGAATTTTACAAATGGATGCTGGATTTGTCAGAGCTTGTCGAACTAACTCACGGTTAATTACTCGTCGATTGAACAAGTGAAATTCCTGCGATTTTTATCTTTTTTATTTTTGTTTGAATTTCAGGCTGGAAGTCCGAATCCAGTGGTGTCACTGAGCTTAATCGATCTGGATAATCCTTCCTCTAAATTGGTTCATTTACAATCACCTGCTGATATCATTGGAGTGTGAGTAACGTCTTATTGTTAGATTCTGCTGTTACAATTCTCGCGTTGTGTTTGCACGGGCTTAAGCAATATGCTCTTTTGTCATTAATATTTATGACACAATAAGCGGCATGAATTTATTTCTCTGGTTGGATATCTTATCTTCCAGCTGGCCGATTGACGAGCTCTCGTGACAAATGCTGCAATTACAGAAGCTCGATAACGCTGTTTACATAACACTCTGCAGCAATTAATATACTCTTTCTATATTCAATCTCCTATTCACTTTTTTACCGGACAATTCAAGTGATAACATTTCTGAACTACAATCGAATTGTTTCCTTCACAATTATCGTACTAAAAATTTTCCACCTGTTATTTCTAATCGCCCTAATTGAAAATTAAAATTTACAAAATTATCGCATTAGAAATCAAGAGCTTCAACTAATCTTACCAGTAGAATCCTTTGTCGTTTCTTTCTAAGGATTAATAAAACACTTTGCAAAATTATCACAGGAGAAACAAAAAATTCTCCACTTGTTATTTTTAAGCGTCAAATTCGAAGTAAAAATTCCCCCAAAAAATCGTGTTTTTAAAGGGATAACGTTCTGTACACCGTGAACTGGAGGAACGAAGATCAACTCGTGGCTACTTGGACCAATCGCGTGCAGAACAAGGCTCAGCTGGTGCTTTACGACACGCAAGGCAACGTAGAGAACATCCACTACGAGCACGAAACCGAGGGCTGGCTTCGTATTCAACCTCCAGTCTATCACAATCAATACGTGATCATCCTGAAGCTGCAGGAGTCCGGAACGGAAGCTGGCAGGTTCCAGCACGCGACTAGATTCGTGTACAAGGATGGAAAGCTGAGTGACGAGAAGGATTTGACGCCTGGACCAAATGAAGTCATGTCGATTTTGGCTGTGGATCACGTTAGAGAGAGACTTTACTATCTCGGAACCACGTTGGATAAACCTTCGCATAGGAACGTGTATTCGGTGCAATTGGCGGGCAACGCGGCGCCCGTTTGCTTGTCCTGCAACGTTCTTACTCCTGAGGGTGAGTATTTCCAGTGTGGAGAGTGATTGTCCAGTAATTGGACCACTTTGCGATTCGAGAATCGATGCGGAAATTTGTTTGTTTGCTGTAAATGAAATTTTTATGAAGTGACGACAGTGGGACTTTTTATATACTGGGTGATTCAATTTCTTTTTTTTAGAGTGATTTTATATACTGAGTGATTCGATTTTTGCAATTGCACAATTTTCTTTTACGAACGATTTCATATACTAGGTAATTTGATTTTTGCAATTGTACTTTCGTTTAAGAGTGAATTTATGTACTGGGTGATTCGATGTTTGCAGGGACACTTTTTTTTATAAGGGTGATTTTATGTACTGGGTGATTAGATTTTTGCAATTGTATTCTTTTCAATTAATTTTTCTATTAATTATTTTAAATTTCCTTTTTTACGTTGATTTATTCCACTGAATATTCTCTCTATAAAAATAATAGGGCATGATTTAGAAGAATCGATACTTCAAAATTTGAAAATTTGCTTATTTATTGCAAATGGAATTTCGACGAAGTGGGATTTTATATACTGGGTGATTGGATTTTTGCAATTGTTGTTTCTTTTTTTAACGAAACTGCACTTTCTTTATTGTATTAGATATTTCAAAGTCTTTGATAAGCCGTCACATTTCCAACGAAACGCATCGGTTTCATAAATCAGATTTCGCTTGAAAATTTGTTCACTTCCACCTCTCGAATTTATTTCATTTTCAAACTAGAGAAATTCGATTGCCAATTCTTCACCATGTAAATATGAATTATTTGGCAGGAAATCGTTGCACCTACGCGTACGCGTTCTTCTCCAAAAGCAGTTCCTATTACGCGCTGTCATGTTCGGGACCAGATCCGGTGTTCATCGCGATTATGGATGCCAATCACAGACAGCTGTATTCCTGGGAAGACAATGGCCCTCTCAGACGACAATTAGCCGCCCGTAAGCAACCGGTGATCAAGAACCTGAACGTGAAAGCGAATGGCTACAACAATAAAGTCAGACTATACATGCCACCGGATTTCGACGAGAAAAAAGCCTATCCACTGTTAATTAACGTGTAAGTACTGCCGTTTAATCTCCTTGTATTTTTAATACGAACATTTATCCCATCCATCAAACGCAAATACTCCTAGCAAATAACTTTTCAATCAACTCTGTCCAAATATTCGTGCAAACACAGAAATATCATGTATCGTACGATATGAAATGTCTATTCTCATCTTCTCTTATTACACAAATAGATTGAACAGGTACAGTATTTTTATCATGCTAAAAACATCATGTTAAACTTTATCAATTTCATACTACAGAGTGGATTAGATTATACAATCATTGCTCGAAGTATTTGGTGAAGTGTATGTTTTTTTCAATTATGTCGCTATTAACCCCTTGATCTATGATTTCTTTTCTGACTATGCATACAAGCGTCAGCCATTTAATGTTTCAGTACTGCATCAGGTAACAAAAGCTAAACTGTTACAGATTAATTATACTTAGGAATCCTTAATCCTACAAATTAAAACGAAAGTTAGGATTACAATGAATTTTTCTTGCTAATATAACTATTTTTCTCAAATCTTGACCAGATTCTCTGTCACGAGTCTGACACGTTGTTGTAGGTTAAAGGGTTAATGCAAAAGCAGAAACATTTTCTTGAAAGACGAGAAGCATATGTATATACGAAGGAGAAAAAATAAATATACCCTTAACAAGTCAAGATTCGTTCGAATCCACTTTCAGTCAGGTTCGAAAAGTGGCTACTGTTGAATTCTGTGGAAAAATCCAGAAAATCGAGTGGATACTCAATCTTGAGACTTGTATCGGAACTTTGGACGCCATTAAGCGGGCACAATCGATGTACAGGCTAAATAGAAACGCGATTCCCACGGGAAATCGTGGAATCTCTTCTACTCTGTAATTTTTATTTACTTTTTACATTTTTTTTTTATAGTTACGCGGGTCCAAACACAATTAAAATCACGGACGAGGTAACGTACGGTTTCGAGGCGTACATGGTGACCAACAGGAGTGTGATTTACGGTCGAATCGATGGTCGTGGGTCCGCCTATAAGGGAAGCAAGATGTTGTTCGAGATATATCGAAAGTTAGGTACCGTGGAGATCGAGGATCAAATTACTGTTACTAGGTAAATACAATTTCTCTTTTCTTTTTTTTTTTTGTATAATTTTGTTTCCACGAGAATTTCTCGACGATTTTCTCAGTTTCACTTTATTATTATTTGATGCTTAACGATTGTAGAATTGGTCATTTGCGTCGGAGTAATATTTTATGCATGCCATATCGGTTACGGAAATATTATCACATTTCGTAGCTATTGAGAATATTCTGTGAAAAAGATTTGATGTGAAATAGAAAAATTTACTCAGAAAGTTATTAAAAAGCTAAATATCTGCATTATTTATGAGAGAATATTGCGAAAATATTCGTTGGCTTTTTAGGATACTGCAGCAAACATATTCGTGGATCGATCCAAACAGAACTGCGATATGGGGTTGGAGTTATGGCGGCTTCGCTACTGCCATGGCATTGGCTACCGACAGAGAGTCTGTATTCAAGTGTGGCATATCGGTTGCACCTGTGACCTCCTGGATTTATTATGGTAATTTCGCGACACGTTGAAAAGTGATTAATCCAAGCAAACAGGGTAATATAATTGCCTAACATTCGTTCGAAAAGTCCTACAATTTTAGATCCCCAATTTTCGCAAACTTTCAAGTATCCGTTTTAAAATTTCACCCGGTACAATTCACTCTCAGCAGCAACAAAAACGCTAATTAAGTACGAAATCCATTTTCACGGGATTCCACAGTCTTCCATCTCAAATACCTGATCGTTATCGAAATAATAGCATCTTCTATTAAATACACCCGTTTGAAAATCCTCTTTAATACAACACACTGTCATTACAATCCACTCTCAGAAACAAGAAAAACACAAATTGGCTCGAGAATCCATTTCCATGGGATTCCACTGCCTCTCGTCTACAAATTTCAATCAAAAACCTGATCGGTATCGAAATATGAGCATCTCTATTAATTACACCCATTCGAAAATCCTCTTTCATAATTCAATATCATTGCAATCCATTCTCAGAAGCAACAAAAACACTAATTATCTCCAGAATCCATTTGCATGGGATTACACAGCCTTTCATCTACAAATTTCATTGAAAAACCTGATCGATATCGAAATAAAGTCATCTCTGTTAAATACACCGATTCGAAAATCCTCCTGTAAAACACAATATCGTTACAATTCACTCTCAGAACGAACAAAAGCACGAATTAGCCCCAGAATCCATTTTCACGAGATTCCACAATTTTCCATCTCGAAAATCTGATCGATGTCGAAACAACAGCACTTCCATTAACACGTTGACTGCCACGCCGAAATCACATGTTTTGCTCAGGACGCCACGAAAGTATTGTAAGAAACACGTCTACAACAAAGAACTAATATCCGGATAGTGCGGTATCCCAAAAATAACTTATTCTTTATTTCTAAGCGCTTCTTAAGATTTCCGGCGTCCGTCTTGCTCGACGGCTATTTCCAGAATGTCCTTTCCGCGTCGTATCCCACGTTGCTCCGAAAAACCGATCACTAGTAGTCTCACTTTATGTTTTTGTGGTGACAAATATTGAAACTTTTGAGGTATATAAAATATATCGGAATTGCTTTGAAAGGGTTTTAACACGTTGACTGCCACGCCGAAATCGCATTAGACGAAAGTATTTTTATTATTCTAAGCATATAATGGCAAAATAATAATAAATACTGTATAAGGCAACATTCTTACCCATGGAGCGTTTATCTTTCCGGTGGTCACCCGTGCGGCGCCTTGGTGCACTCGATGACACTTGATAACTATTTCGGAATATTTATTTACACCAGGGCCATCAAATATATCTATCCGAAGAAAATTATGACATGAGATGCGAAAAAAGGAAGGGCCAGCTACCTGGTGCGAAAATTTTGCAAAGAATGTTATCAAAAAAATTTTGCAAGTTTTGGAACAAAGATTGCTAAACCTCGGACCAAAAAGGTTACCACATACTGCCCAGACTGTATCGATCAATACAATACACCGGTAGATAGAAGATTTGATAAAAATTAATCTCTCATTTTGGATCTTCTAGTAAAAATTTTTAATTGTTGAGTAGTGCACATTTTATTTCAAAGTATTCTCTAATCTGCGATGATGTTCAAAATTCATCAACAGTCAATGTTCGTTCAACTTTTGCAATTATAAACATTTGAAGCACTCCGGTCACCGATGACCACCGTGGCGCTACAGGAGAAACAATCTGCGGCCACCACCGTGGCAGTCAACGTGTTAACCCTCGGAAGGCGAATGGTTTTGGGAGGAATGCAGGAATAGAAAATTTCTATCGTACACGGATTTCAAGAAAGAATTGTGTATAAAGATATTTTTCTTGTTTATTTACATCCGATACGTAAAATAGGTGTATTTCTGAGTCGCCTGACTTTATCGCCGTCGAGTCAAAACGACCCTGCGTTCGTCGTACGAGGATTAAATACCCCCGTTCGAAAATCCTTTTTAACCCCTTAACGCTCATGCCTGTATCTTACACGTGCACAATTAATTCTCTAAAGAGAGCAATTTTAGTTAACTATTTTCTTCCACTTCTCATATTGCGCTATCCTTTCTATTCCATTGCAAAAATGTAAGTCGCAGCATTATAAATAAATAGGAAACTTATTTCTATACGTCTAGGAAATAATTAGAAAAAAATAAAATTGATCATTTTTGGCATATCAAGTTGAGAAAAATGTGACCGTTAAGGGGCTAATACAACACAATACCGTTACAATCCACTCTGAGAAGCAACAAAAAACGCGATTTAACCCAATCTCGCAGATTCCCTCTACACGGAGCGTTTCATGGGACTGCCCACTCCCGAGGACAACCTGTACGGTTACAACCACACGGACGTGACACGGAGGGTGGAGGGAGACGAGGCTCATGCTCTTGCAGGTGTCTTTCCTCATCTTTATCATACGATGGACCGATTTTGGTCGAATTGCCTCGGCTACTCACACCCTCAGTGACCTGAATTCGAATCCCTTAACACTGGACTGTCTCCGAGTGTCTGATTGACGATCCAATATGGTAGACGTCACGAGAATCAATTGGCGAACATCTTGATACTACAAAGCACCTGAAATTCTCGTACAATTTTGGTGATTCAGCGAACCGTTTCGCGGTAAAATAGGAAGATCCCTTTTCGTCCAGATGTTGCTGGAAATATTGTTCTCTTGGAATCGTTTTGAAGAGACACTGGTTAAAAATGGATAAATTTTCGGTGAGAGGGAAGCAAGTGTGGACGAGAGAGACTGTGTTCACACGTGTTCTCAGTTAGCACAGAGAAGATGCAAACGCCTCAAAGGCAACGACGTCGCGTGTGAATCGATACTTAAGGGTGCTCGATGCGTTCCTGTGACAACCAAGCGAGTGGAAAATGGATCACGTCGAAGAACGAACACGTTGTTGTCCTTCTTCTGTTTTCTTTTCTTTTGTGTGTGTGTGTAATGATGATGCTCTTGTTCGAGCACGATTTTCTTATTTTTTTCTTTTTATGAGATACAGTTGAGGAAAATTGTTGTGATAATTGCTGATGAATACCATTGTGGATGGATACGTTGAAGTTTGTACCTACGATTAATTGGGGGACGATAATAAAAATTTGTCACGGCCAAATTGGCGTGAAATGTGGAAGTTACGTGTTCAATTTTCGAACGAATAATGTAGCTTTTTTTCCCACGAATATTCCATTTACGTTACGCGTTAATACATCCCAGCGAAATTTCGAAAAATTCCAATTCAACTGGTAAAGAGCACATTTCACGATCGCTGATCCCGCCCTTTCCATATTTTCAGCGAGTCTGTTCTTTCTTTTTTTTTTGCCTCGAATCGAGTTGACAACCCGAATCGAAACGCGTTTATTGGACGATTCGTGCTATAATTGGGGAATTCGACGCTCCGGAGTTTCTCTATTTTCTTCATTTCTTCCTGTTTTTTCTCTCGATACATTTGCAACGATGAAAATCCTTTCAATTATCGGGCTACTTTGGAAAAGCAACGTCGAAGGTGAAACGAGGAATTCCGTTATTTTTCTGCTTCGTTAAAAATGAAGATAACAGCATAACAAGTAATTCATTATTTTAATTAAACTCATTCTCATTTTCATAATTTCCCAACAGTTTTCCCCATCAAATAGTTGACTCCTATAGGCACTTTGAAAAGGAGGATGTTAAAAAATGGCCAATTTTGGCATACGGCTGGAATGAGAAATTTTTTACAGCATGATTCTACGCATCCTAAGAAACAAAACATGTAATTGCCATTTTTCCCGGACATGATGGGAAAGTTATGAAAAATGCGGTTCAAGGTAAGAGTATGACCATACTTATAACTTATATTCCGTCTCGTTTTCTTCGGACGATGGTCTGTTCGTAAATTAACCACTTAGAAACTCATATTGAGTATTATTTACAAATCTCGATAAAACAGACACACGACCTTCCATGAAAGGAAATGACTTTGTTGGCAGCTCGTTGAACTCGTCTTAACATAACTATCGTATTATGTATAAAAAAGTATAGCATTCAATTTAAAAAAATTAAACTGACTTTGAAATCTCCCCCATCATACCAGGTACAAAAAAAAATATTTACACCACATAACGTCCCTCTCCATACCAAACAACTTTTGTTAAAACATTTTTTTCGTAACGTTGCAGTTTGGTCTTTTTATTTTTTAAATTAGCAGTATTACGGTAAATAGACTGTGTTTTCATGGAAGTGTTAATTGAAGATTTTACAATCGCTATAGTCGATCATGTATGCTTTGTAAACGCCGTACTTTTGTACTTTTGTGGAACATAGGAACACGTTGTGCCTTACTTCTTTGTGTTATTATAAATCCACAATACAATGCACGCATAAATAGTGAATATACTGGTAAATCACACTAAATAAGTCCCAAAATAATCGTTTTTATTTTACGGTGAAAAAATATAAAAATCATTCCTTTATACTTTATCTTTCGTATTCCACAACACTGATTTTTCTTCATAGAGAGTGATTAAATCAGTGATTTCATGTTTCCACTAATTTATTTTCCTGACTTTTTTTACTCGCACGAGAGTTCTGTCAAGAATACGAAACTGCTTGGTGTTTGCAAAGCAACTATTTATTCGAGTCGTAACTCTCACAGAGTTGAGCGATGCTCTCAGACGCAGTGCCCACTCGCGAGCAACTCGCGATAATTTTACTTTCAAAAGGACAGTGTAATGATTTGAATTTAAAAGGGGCGCGTCTTTTTACCGTGATCGGCGTGCGTCCGCCGAGCGGCGTTGGGAGCGGCGATCGCGCATGCGTCGAGCGAAAAAAAGTATGGCGTATTGTATTGTATTAAGACCACGTGCGATCAATCTTTTTTTCCTGACATTTTTTACTCGCACGAGAGTTCTCTCAAGAATACGAAACTACTTCGTGTCTGGAAAGCAACTGTTCAACAGTAGTATGATTACGTATCTATTCGAGAACAAGTCTCGACACGTTTACTCTCAGACAGTTGAGCTATGCTCTCGGACAGTCCATCGGCTCGTTGTACATATAGCGACCCAGGCTCGCGTTTCTTATGTTTTTCTTGGAAAAGATATCACGAGTCTCTCGCAATGTTATGAGACAAAAGGGTGACTCAGTCCCGATGTTTCTTGCTAGACTAGCTGTGTGCAAATAGCGATTAGAAATCGGGCAGAACGACTCGTCCTCAGTCAGTGTTTACGAGGCTGTCCTCAAAAGGACACCTAGCTTCGTGTTTAGCTCCATATAATACGTACAACGACTCTGGCTCGAGTTTCTTATGTTTCACTAGCAAAAAACATCGCGAGCCTCGCGCAATGTTATGGTATGTGAAGTTAACCAGTACTGCGCGATTATAGTCTTGTAGGGAATACAGTGCTCGCTTGAACAACGCGTTTTCGATTATGCGCGGATATTTTTTTGAAAAATTTTGACGTTCATTTCGAATCAATTTACGTACTTAGCATATTCGTTCGTGTGAATTAAGTGCCGCTGCATACAAGAAGCTTGTGCATTGAATTCAAGTACACAACGAACAGCTCAGCTTGGAAGAAAAATAAAACGAGAAGCATGTCTCATTTCTCGATGAATCTTTTTTTCCTGACATATTTTACTCACACGAGAGTTCTCTCAAGAATACAAAATTACTTCGTCTTTGGAAAGCAACAGTACGACAGTAGTATCATTACGTATCCATTTGAGAGCAAGTCTGGACACGTTTACTCTCAGACAGTTGAGCAATGCTCTCCGACAGTCAAGCTCAGGGGCAGTGTCCACTCGCGAGAATACTCTCGAGAGCAACTCGCGATAGTTTTACTTTCAAAATGGTATGTACCTTCGTGTTTAGTTCGAGTTGTAACTCTCAGAGACTTGAGCGATGTTCTCAGACAGTCACTCTCAGACGTAGTGTCTACTCGCGAGCAATTCGCGATAGTTTTACTCTTAAAAAGACAGTGTAACGATTTGAATTTAAAAGGGGCGCGTCTTTTTACCGTGATCGGTATGCGTCCGCCGAGCGGCGTTGGAAGCGGCGACCGCGCATGCGTCGAGCGAAAAGAAGTATGGCGTATTGTATTGTAAGAAGACCACGTGCGTGCCGTTTGTTCTCGGTTTTGCCAATAAAAGTAATATAAAATCAGAAAATTCTTTTCCCGCTAACTCTTTTTTGTGCGCGAACAGACAGCTAGTTTATGTTTGGCTCGATGTATGTACAGCGACCCAGGCTCGCGTTTCTTATGTTCGGCTCGAATTTCTTATGTTTTGCTTGAGTTTCTCATGTTTCACTAGCAAAAAACATCGCGAGCCTCGCGCAATGTTTTGGTACGTTAGGTTGACTAGGCCCAAGTTACATACTTGAGTGTCACTCACACGCCTAGGATTTTTCCCAGAATTGCTTCGTGTAACAGAGAGCAGAAATCGGGCAGATCGTCACGTACGCAGTTAGTGCTTATGGGCCTACCGAACGAGTGCGTCGACGAACGACGTTTGTACCGTGAAATCATAGTCTTGTAGAAAATTCAGTGCTCCCTCGAATAAAGCGGTTTCGATTGTGCGTGGATTTCGAATCAATTTACGTACTTAGCATATTCGTTCGTGTGAATTAAGTGAGCTGCATACAAGAAGCTTGTGCATTGAATTCAAGTACACAACGAACAGCTCAGCTTGGGAGAAAAATGAAACGAGAAGCGTGTCTCTCGAGCTGAGTGCCGCTGCATACAAGAAGCTAGTGTACCGAATTCAAGTACACAACGAACAGCTCAGCTTGGGAGAAAAATGAAACGAGAAGCGTGTCTCTGCGAGCTACACAGCTACAGTTTCACGGTATGTGTACGCGTGAATAATATGTATGTATTTTTACGTACACAATCGAATGATTGAGTTAATTGAAAATAGAGGAGAGCCAACGTATAGCTAATTAGATTAATTACTGCAACAATTTCGTTTTATCGTTTCCTAAGTTTGTTTTTCTTGTAATAAGATGTGTTATAGCTGTGAAACAACAACAAATTAGTTTTTTTTTGTTGTCTCCCCGAGTCATACACATATTCTGTCCTTTTCTGGAGAAACACTGTCTCTTAGTAAACAACTAAGTCTTTACACACGACCTACTTCGTTTGTTATTATTCTAACGACAATATATGACAATTGACACGCAGTGTAGATGATCGGACTTCAGTTTTCCGTAAAACCGGGGGATGGTTCCCCAAAATTAGCCCTTTTTTAACATCCTCCTTTATTCGCACTGTACAGATCGTGCCTTTTTGTGCACTTCTAGCCTAATTTAATCCTTAATTTTATCTTACAAGCATTTCTACCTTAATTTAACAAAACAAATTTTAAAACGATACAGCCAAAATAAAAGATCTTGTGGTTACGATTGAACATCAACTGTTTGTCAGGTGCGTTACGTAATGCGTTAAAAAATTGAAGAATACATAATAGAAAGCATTGTCGACAATTGTATGTTTATTTGTACAATTGTTTCGCATTTAAAGCTTCCTCTCTCTCTCTCTGCGCGCTTTCAAATTTTCAAGGAGAATATTTTGAAATTGAAATCAACTACGAACTTCATGAAAATTTGCGCCAATTTACTCGTGTGAATTTAAATTGTGTGATTATACGTGGAAAAAGAATTGCGAAAACATCGGAAAATTTATTCATTGATAATATTTCCATTAAACAAACCACCTTTTTCTTTAATTATAGGATTTCAATTGTTCTCTAGAAAATCAAACTTTTTCACCAACTCGATAAAATACGCGCGCGTGTGTGTAAAGAACCATTTAACGGAGAATTTTTCAAGGCTGGCGGAATCAGCGAATAATTTAATCGACCAGGGCTATCGTAGATTTTTGTCCGCGACAGGATCAGCAACTGTGAAATATCAGATTAATTCGGTCTGTTCGCGAGCCGTTGATTACTCCGGGGACGGGTTAAGCTCGCATGAGAAACCAGAAAGAATCATAAATGTCGACAATTGGCACAAAAGAGCGCGTAACATCAAACGTTGGCCATCGTGCCTTGAAACATGCTAGACTAGGGTATATCGGTAGGGTGAAATAAAAATGGAGAGACGAATGATCCTTTTCTCCTTTGCTTGGCGGTGATCGATCGATCGCGTTTCATAGTTCGCCACTGATCGATTTAATCGACGATTCGCACGAGCAGTTCCGCGGGATTTGTTGTTTGCACGTACGAATTTCACGAACCTCTCGACTCACTGACCTAAAATACTTTCCACTCTCTCTCTCCTCCATCTGTGCATCAGTTTACTTTCTTCGTTTTACCGTTGTTGTTTCCTTTTCTCCCTTTTGCGTACCATTAACATTTTTCCACTTTTATATTTCCCTCCCCGGACCTCTTCATTTTTTCATGGACCACCAACGAGTCCCCTCTGTCCTTCATTATTCTTCCCCGTGTTGTGTTTCCAACCGTTTGCTTTCCCTTTTGCGTATATGACATTCCGTGCTTCGCGATTTTTACCACGAATTTACCTTGCCGCGAATTATCACGTTCGTAATTTATTTTCTCGTTGGTTTATTCGCCGGTTTTTTTTCCTTACGAGTGTTTCTCGTCTGGTAAATTCGGTCTTGCCGCAAATCTGCCGTGACACCGTAATGAAAGGTGTTAGTGAAGAGCCACAGTGTAGTGGGAGTTCGAGCAATTTCTTCGTTTACCAAAATTCCTTTCTGCAATTTTTACCAACTTTTGGAGAATATCGATGAAAAAATCTGAAGAACATGTAACAGCAAAGGACGACAACCATGGGATAAGATCGTATAAAGGAGCGTTAGACTGCTTCTGGGGCGAAGTCGAGACTGCTTGGCGTGGTGCTCCCCTATAGATACCAAATATGCGTCCGGAAGGTTGGCGCCGCATGGGTTACGATACAGTGACCTACGCTGCAAACTATAGAGCGTCCAGCAACCTCGTTAGAACTTACGTGACTCTGCACCGAATATCATATTTCTACCATCGTTAACACTTGTATAGCCATCAACGAAAAATGCTTAGGACAACATTTTTTCACCTCTTGTGATTGCACTAGTATTTACATACAAGTGTCTATGTGGTTTAACGATTTTAAACATTTAATTCAGTTAATAATAATATTTCCACGATTCACAAGAGCAATTTTTTGTATACAGGGTGATACGAAAAGAATACGAGGAAATTTGGTTTTGCAAACAATTAACCTGTTAACTGAGTTCATCTCTCAAATTGAATTTCTCATTTGCTTCTTGCAAATGCGAGTATGATGTATTTCATGAAATTAAAAATAAATAGTCCCTCGGTAAATGCACTATTGTGTTCTAAGTATTAACCCCTTAACGCACAGTTTTTTTGAAAAAAACCGGCCAAAAAAAATCAATTTTTTTAATGTAAAAAAAACAAACTTTAGAACATTGTTTTGGCAAAAAAATAAAAAAAATTCAAAATTAATCAAAATTTTTAGTTTAATTTTGGATTTTGATCCACATTGCAGAAAAGAGCCGAATATTGCAATGTTACACAAAAAGGCTATATTTTATTTTCGAATAAATAAGTATTATAGCTTACAATCCTATGTAAATGATAAATATCAATAACACGATTCTTTTTCTTAGCTTTCACATTGTTATTTTCAATTCTCGAATATATTCGAGTGTGAAAAATTATAGCAGCATCAAATACAACGCCGCTCGAATTATCTCGAGTGTGCACAGTTTGGCCTGTTTAGCGCGCTCGAATTAACTCGAGCGTGCAAGTTAAGGGGTTAATAAACCAACAACGAGTTAACTCGCCTTCCCCAGTTAACAGGTTAAAGTGTTATTGCGAGTACTTTGCTGAAATTTATGATATTTATGAGAATTTATAAGAAACTATTTCCACACGCTTCACACACTTATTGTATGCTTTTACACTTTCCTATTCTTCCTATTTTTTTGACCATTTCAGAACAATCTCCCTCCAGTTATCAATCAGCCCTTTCCTCATCCCTTATTTTATTCTCCAATTTCTCCTCTCTTTTTTCCCCTGGTCCTGTCATTTTCAAATTTCACCCTTTACCCTTTCTTTCTTCACGAATCTTCACGATCAAACGACCATGTCGAACGTTTCCTCTTTCAACTCGACCGTGAAACAGATTCAGGGGAACGGAAACGAAGTTTCTCATCCTTGGTCGGCCTACGCGAGCTCGATCGTCGAGTTTCCGGTCAAAGGGACTTTTGTGCAATTTAATCAGCCAGTCGGTGTCGTTCCTCCGCGTCGCGACGTCCTGCGCCGCTTCCGGCCAAACGTCTACCGCCATCGTCAAACTCGCTGACCTGGAATCCTGCGATTCACCAGCGAGCGGGGGAAAAAAAAAGAATTCGTTTTTCTCACCTTGGATTTCTTTCGATTTTTTTCTTTTCACTTTTATCGTGCGCGGAAGTAGAGATTGGCAATGGAGAATATTTTTGGGTTCAAGGTGATGAAGACAGTTTGAGAATTTTGGTAACTTTTGCTCGATGAACAGAGACCCTCGTACAATGTGAAAACTGTGTTAAATAATATTCATCTTTGACATGTTACAATCTAGGCAAGAATTTTGTACATTTCACGAATTTTCTGTTACCAAAATGAAGGGATTTGCTACGAATCCCAGCAGTGATAATTCCAAATTTACAAGAGAATTAGCAGAAGATTCGATATTGGTATAAATATCGACAAGTAGACCGAAATTTTTAACCGATGTCCGTCTACGTTAATTAGAATTGTTTTGTCCTGCGAACACGACGAACGAACGACCATCTTTGGCCTCAACAAATTCGCTTTTGTGAATTATTCAAAATGCCGTGCAGACAGATTTATGTCCACGGAGAAGTGATTCATCCCCTGTTAGCGGCCCAGCACTGACATTTCCAGAAATATTCGAATGGCCGTGCACGCTCCAAATCGTCCATTCCGTTTGCAGGACACGGTCGACAAACAATTTTTGAGGCGGCCTCGATTTCGTTGGAAGAACAATTCCCCGCTTTAAATCAACCGGAACGCGGTGGTTCGCGTGCCAACTCGTCCTTCGCGATGCTCCTCGGTTATTAAAGCGGCGTTTAAGCCGTCAGGATGTGCATACGCTCCCGACGATAAGCCGAGGCCTTAGCCCAGTTCAACTTGCGGGGGAGGAAACGGATACCATCGCGTGGATGGACGATGTTACGCCGCGATAAAGACATCGTTGTTACGCGCGCCAGTTTCGATGCCTTTCGCTCGCAGGACGAAACGGTTCTCTTTAACCCTTTCGGTAGTGTACGTCCTCGTGTACTGGGTGATTCACCTAACTTTCGCCGCTTGGAACTTCCTTATTTTTGTCAATTCGTCCTTAATATTGTCGGATCATATTTTCGAGATTTTGTACTTTGAGTTTGTATAAAAAGAAAATTATCGATTTTTTGACATTTTTAAAGTGGATTCCTACCTTCATAGTTAACAAGGGAGCTTCGGTAACCCGAAATGTCCGATTTTTTTTAAATTTTGTGGATTTTTAGGGGATCTCGAGAGAAGTATCGGGCAATTTTTTTTATCGTCCCAATTTCGGTTCTTCGGGGTGAAAACAGCCCTTGAATGAAGATAAGTGTACCCTATTTCCCTGTATATCTTTAAAACTATAGTATGTATAGAAAAATGTGTATAATAAAAATTAAATGGCTTTTTATGCCTTACAAGACTGTGCTGCTAAATTAATGAAAATTCCACTACCGTTGCTGTGAAAAATTTTTAATTTTCTGTCATATCGAAAAATATGTCAAATAAATGCAAATAAATACCAAAGTACAAAAAAGAAGATAAAAAAAAATACCAAAGATTCGCACACATACTTGGTACCTGATAACGCATCGTTCCAAGTGCGACGATGACAGCACACAAAGCACGTATCAATTAAAATTCGATGAGACTAACATATGTATCTGCATTTATTTGACATATTTTTCGATATGATAGAAAATTCAAAATTTTTCACAGCGGTAGTGGAAGATTTTTTATTTAAAAAAAGAATTTTTATTAATTTAATAGCACAGTCTTGTAAGGCATAAAAAGCCATTTAATTTTTATTGTAAGCATTTTTTTATATCTACTATAGTTTTAAAGATATACGGGGAAATAGGGTAACACTTATCTTCACTCAAGGGCTGTTTTCACCCCGAAGAACCGAAATTGGGCCGATGAAAAAAATTTGCCCGATACTTTTCTCGAGGCCCCTTACAAACCCACAAAGTTTCAAAAAAATCGGACATTTCGGGTTACCGAAGTTCCCTTGTAAGTTGTTTCGGTAGAATAACAAACAATTTGTTAAATGTTTCTTTAATCAGTTGTTAACTTTTTATGAATTCGTCCCTAATATTGTAGGATCATATTTTTTAGATTTTGTATAATACTTCCAATTTATCGAATTTTTTGACACTTTCAAAACGGATTCTTTTCTCGATAGCAAATTAATTCGTTTCGGTAGAGTAACAGACAATTCGTTAAATGTTTCTTTAATTTGTTAACACAGTGGTCCCAAACTTTTGGCTGATAGTGTATATAAAGCCTGTATTTCTGCCTATTTCAATATTCATGGTAAAGACCCACAGCTGTTCTATTTCACCAAAGAAAAACAAATTCGTCAGAAATTCGACTGCTTGGAAAACCATAAAGTACTACATCGAAAAATTCATAAATACACAAAACACATTTTTCTGTCCTTGAAAACTTGGGCAAAACGTTTACTATAATCATATGAAAGGCCTTTTTGAACCATTTTATGCGATGCAAAAAAATTTCGATCGGTTCACTAACAACAGAATAATCTAAGGTGATCACGTTAGGTGGTTCACCTGGTATATTATTGGGTTGAGCAGAAAATTATTACTATAAGGTAGGTATGCACCGTTTTATTCTACCACTTTTCAAATTTGACAATTTGAAAATTCCATTTTGTCAAAAAGTTTATTTCTTTTGAGATCGAAATTTTCATATCTAAGTTTTGCAAATAATTTGTAATTAATTTTTGCCGATAGACTACCTTCCGCGTAAACATTAAATACTTTGCTCGTTGCTTTAGTCCTTGCTATTTTTCCCTTTTTGGTAAAAGAAAAAACTGTATTCAAAATACTATAACTCCTATAAGAAATTAGTAATTGTGACGAATAGACTTTCAGAAGATAGAATATACACGAACTTCCCATGTTTTCATGGAGTTTTATTTGCTCTGACACAGGCATGGGCAACCTTTCCTAGTTCGGGGGCCTTATCATTCTGTCTCCGAGTCAAGGATCGGACCAAATTATTAAATAAAATAAATTAATATTAAACGAATTAAAACAAGTTGCTACTTCATATTTAGGGGGTTGCCCATATGTGCTCTAACGCATTCAAACGCTATCTATCAAAAATCGGCACAAACTTTCCTCTCAGCCCAATATAGAGACACATTAAAAACACCATGAAATAGCAGGATAAGGATTTTCTATATCGTAGAACATTACTTCTCATTTAGAAAAAGTTCCTTCCTCGCTTAATGCATTAATGCTCTCGCAAAAGAACACACCCCTAGCTCTATTTCGCCAAAGAACTACGCCTAGTAGAAGGAGGGCATCCATCTGGCACCTATATACCTCAGCAGCGAGACAAATTCGTCCATGAGCAGGCCACTTTTCCAGCCGTCGAGTGTCGCATTAAACAGTCCCGTCGCATGGAAATCTGGGCGATCAGCGAAACAACCATCGATTTGTCATCCCCACGGCCGGAAAGCGCGAGGAAGACGTTCGAGAGGAAGCTGGGGAAAAGTGGGAAGGAAGCTGGTAAGACGGTATCCGGTGGCGGTCTCCTTCTCATCTTGTTCGCGGAACACGGAAGATCGGTGTTCGCGTCACCGATAGCGTTTACGCGCGATGAAAAGCGTCGCTGTCAGAGTGAGCCATTGTTACGTCGCCCCTGCGCCCGGTTAACAATGGTTTTGCACCCTGCTCCTCCACGTTACTCCCAACAAGAACACTTTCCACGAGGGAAATAGACTACGTCCCTTTTGTCTAGCCCCTCTCTGCTAACTCGTGGCTTTTCCATTCTTCCTCCCTCCCTTTTCTTCTATTTCCAATCCGCTTTCTGCTTTCGATGCGCTGTGCATTCGTGCCTTCTTTTCTCCCGGGGTCTTTGCCAACTTTTCGGCAATTTTTCATTTTTCTTCTTACTTCTCTTGGCACCAGGAAGTTGCTTTTTGGGCATTTTTTTTTCCAACGATGATGTAGATTCTGTCCGTTTTCCTGGAGAATTTGATGTTCATAGGTTTGGTTTATGGTGTGAATGTTGGAAAATTCAATTATTAGAGAAATATGGTGAAATGTAGGAAGACTCCTTAAATTGGTGTTTTCAGGTGATTCAACCTAATGTAACCTGAATTAATTTAACTAGTTCCCATGGTAGTATCTATGACACTTCATCGTCTATATTTGACACGTTGAGTGTATAATTATAAGAAATTTTTTAAATTTCAAAAATGTTTGAACCCTTTTAATGTCACGGGCCGATTCGATTCCCACTCGAGAAATTTTTCCGGCCGATTAGTTTCTTTAGTATTATAGCATCTGTGTCACTTTATCATCTATATTTGACGCGCTGAATATATAATTATAACAAATTTTTTAAACGAATTTAAAAATTTGAAAACTGTTTTAACCCTCTTAATCCTCGGTCGATTTGAGCCAATATGGGCCGATTTGATTCACATTGGAAGAATCTTTCTAGTCGACATCGTTAGATACGGAAAATTTCGTGTGAATATCTCAAAAAACGTAGCGTCCAGAAATTTTTTAATGAAACCTTACACCAGGGTTAAAAACCTTACGAGAAGGTTACATTAACCCTTGTGTAGGCAACCAAAATATCTACGGATGTTTCAAGCTTTAATATCTGAAATTGTTTGCATAAATTTTTATTTTGAAATGTATACCGACGTAAGAATGTCGAATAAATGGGGATCCAGAGCGATTTTACGATACTTACACAAAAACAAATAATTGTTTCCTTTGTTTCCTGAATTTCCATAGAAATGTGTACCCGGGTACCTAATTGCCTACGCAAGGATTAATGAATCCTTTCATTAACGAGTTATTTTTTCAAGTACCTTTTTATTTACCTACCGATCATCTCGTCTCTGTTGAATATTAAATTGACATCGGCTTTTGTTCGAGTACTCCAGCGGGACATATGTATTATACATAGGCTGGACACGAAAGGGTTAAAATTTAGGAAGAAGAGTTGTCATTGATGTGAAATTCAAACGAGCTATCTGCACGTCCTATAATTAGGTCATTATAGATCCTTAGTGGAGGCACAATGCTCATAAAAGATTCAGCCGGTTCAGTTTGATAGAGATCAGGGGAACATTAGTAGACTCCTATGAATATTTGAACACAGCTGAAAGCTTCGAAAGGCATTCAGAGAACTTCTCTGGTGCCTCTTCTTCCATCGTGGCGTCCTCCACCGGCATCCGGTCCCACGTGAATAGCCAAGCATGTCCACGAATCTGTTGGAACACTTTGGAAAGGCTTCTTGAACTCGAAACTTCACGTGAGGGGACGCAAACCGCGTATCCTCTGCGTGTTGTCGCGCGTTATCAAAGAAGGATCTGGACAACCGTTTTCCAGGAGACAATACACAGCAAACCGAGAGTCGAAGTTTTGCTCAACTGGCTATTCGAAGAGCGGAAAATGTGTACGAAATTTCTGCGATATTCCGAGAGGCTGTTTGCTAGATCTGCGTGGAGAATCTCAGAGGAAAATGTGTGCTTAAAAATTGCAGCGTACAAGAGGTCTCGGAATTTCATGGACAAATATCAAAGTTGAAACCTTAAGCTTAAACTTCAGTTGGCTTTTTCAACTGTTAAGCATACGGGAAGTGGTTGAAAATTTTTGCGAAGCTATTTTACAGGCACATTTACATCTAGATGCCGAGAAAAGCGTATTCACTTCGAAAAATGGAAAACTTCAAGGAAACTTCGAATTTTCACGAAGATAACGAAGCTATCTTCCTCCAAATTTTTTTCCCAAATCTTTCTTCAAACATTTTTCATTTCGTCCAAATAGTGCTGTGATTCTTTCAGTATCTGTTCTTCTTTTTTTTTTTTAATGTTCAAAATTGCCAAATATTCCAAAGCTCTAAGAAGCTACCATACTTGGTTACAAATTCGGGTATCGTCGTCTCTAAATTGTAATTTTTAGTTAATTGAAAAATTCCGATATTTAGAGAATTACTAATTGCAAGGGGGTGTTTTGCGTGACAAACCGGAAATCCATGCACCATCCGATGGAACGCGAAGCCAGGTGCCAAGGAGAATTCAGGCTGGTCACGTGACAAGCATTATCGCGGTTGGCGTGACGGGAACCCATCAATTACGCCGATTCCTCTATCCTGGAATAGAGATAGCCAACCTTGAACTATAAACCGCGCCACGACTTCCGAGCAACCCTCTTTCGAGAGCCTCTGCTTCCTCTTTGACGAGCTCTCTCCACATTTTTCCACCCCTTCGTCGTCGATATTGCCGGCTTAAAACGGAGTGAAGAGCGACAGAGTCGCTCGCGGTATTGTTTCACAACTCTCAATCTCACTGTTTTGTTTCTGTTCACTTCTTTACGTTTCGAGACTTCTGAACGTTTAACTGAATCAAAACTGATACTTCTTTAAATCTTTATGATTCAATGTAAGGAAATTCATTTTCCTTGAATTTTTGTGATTTAATGAAAGGAAAATTAATTTTCCTTGAATCTTTGTGATTTAATGTAGGAAAATTAATTTTCCTTGAATGTTTATGATTTAATATAAGGCAATTCATTTTCCTTGAATTTTTGTGATTTAATATAGGAAAATGAATTTTCCTTGAATGTTTGTGATTTAATGTAGGAAAATGAATTTTCCTTGAATGTTTGTGATTTAATGAAAGAAAATTCATTTTCCTTGAATCTTTGTGGTTTAATGTAAGAAAAATAATTTTCCTTGAATCTTTGTGACTTAATATAAAAAAAACGATTTCCCCTTGAATCTTTGGAATTTAGTGTTATGATTAAGGTAAAATGATAAATTTGTGCGGAATGATTAACTGATAGGGTTAATTGGGCCTCGAAGGGAGAGATAATGTAATGTATAATAATTAGAGTGTATTCTACGGGATTGATTTTGACTGATTGAAGAAATTACTGGAGGAACAGTTAAATCGCGTAGCCGAATTTCTTTTTAATCTCCTGAGTGGCTTCGCATACGTAGCTTTCATTCCCGCGGAACGTTCGAAGAAACTTTCTTCCGCCCTTTTTGCTACGAACAGAGTTCCAGGCTTCTTCCATCGCTGTTCGAATGGATACAAGCCGATGATTAGGTTAGTAACGTTTAACGCCAAGCAATCTCTACAACTCTGCTTAAGATGCAATTAGAAATTACACGCTAAAGTTCATATAAAAATTAGAACATGTTAAAGTGCGATTTCATAAATTAACGAACAGCCAATTATTCAATATTTTTTTTCACAGTAAAAGTCAATGGGGAATTTTTTAGAGAAGAAAATAACGAAAATATTTTCATCACAGCGACTTTTCATCACATTGGCAAAATTTTCTTCGATAAAGATGAATTCGTTAAATTGGAGAGTAGTTTAAATGAGAAATTAATTAAACAAAGGAGGGTGATAATAATTCTTCGAATATCACCGACAGAATTTTTATATTTCGTGTCATGAATGGTTGAGCAACTTTTCGCAGATTTTCCTCTCGAGTTTCTTTCAAACTCGCATTTGCATCCAAGGTGTTAATTATTGCTTCGTTTTGTCATCGAAACGCAAGGATTACCTTGCAATGGGGTTAATTTCGTAAGGATAATCTTGTCAAAGAGTGTCCTTCGCAATTTAACCCCTTTCAGAGACGTTCTTCGAGTTATTGCATCGGTTTATCCGTAAATTCCATTTTTCCACGGAAATTCGACGCGAACTAAGCGGCGAGAAGAAAGTTTCCCTGAGCGAGACCTCGTCGTTGACCCCGTGGCGTACGTTTCCCCGGGTCGAATTTGTCTGGTCGAAGATCGATCTGGCCGCAGAAACGAGACTTTTTCCAAGAATACGCCGCGGCACAGAATGGAAACATTTTATCTCGAGAGCCCACCTTCGATTTATTTCCCTACCGTGCGAAAGAAGAAAAGTCGTACGTCTATATATTAAAACATCGCGGAACAACCTTTATAGATTCCTTAGTTTCTGCTTCTCTTCTTCTTCTCGATCGAAGCACACGCCATTCGTTTTCGAATTCTCCCCTTTAATGCTTCC